>NC_089770.1:661000-731000 GCF_040412425.1 Macrobrachium rosenbergii
CTCCAGGAGTGGTGGACCCAAGACAGGCTCAAGCCATGGCTGCAGCTGGAAGGCCTCCTGGAATGGTGGATCCAAGACAGGCTCAAGCCATGGCTGCGGGTGCAAGGCCTCCAGGAATGGTGGACCCAAGACAGGCTCAGGCCATGGCTGCAGGTGCAAGGCCTCCAGGTATGGTGGACCCAAGACAGGCTCAAGCAGCCATGGCTGCAGGTGCAAGGCCTCCAGGTATGGTGGATCCAAGACAGGCTCAAGCCATGGCTGCAGGAGGTACTCCTCCAGGAATGGTGGACCCAAGGCAGGCTCAAGCCATGGCTGCAGCTGGAAGGCCCCCTGGAATGGTGGATCCAAGACAGGCTCAAGCCATGGCTGCAGGAGGACATCCAGGAATGATGGACCCAAGACAGGCTCAAGCCATGGCTGCAGCTGGAAGGCCCCTGGAATGGTGGATCCAAGACAGGCTCAAGCCATGGCTGCAGGAGGAGGACATCCAGGAATGATGGACCCAGGAATGATGGAGACAGGCTCAAGCCATGGCTGCAGGAGTAAGGCCTCCCGAATGATGGACCCAAGACAGGCTCAAGCCATGGCTGCAGCTGGAAGGCCTCCAGGAATGGTAGATCCAAGACAGGCTCAAGCCATGGCTGCAGGAGGAGGACATCCAGGAATGATGGACCCAAGACAGGCTCAAGCCATGGCTGCAGGAGCAAGGCCCCCTGGAATGGTGGACCCAAGACAGGCTCAAGCCATGGCTGCAGGAGGAGTGCCTCAAAGAATGGTTGATCCAAGACAGGCTCAAGCTATGGCTGCAGGTGTAAGGCCTCCAGGAATGGTAGATCCAAGACAGGCTCAAGCCATGGCTGCAGGATTAAGGCCTTCTGGAACAGTTGACCCAAGACAGGCTCAAGCCATGGCTGCAGGAGGAGGATATCCAGGAATGATGGACCCTAGACAGGCTCAAGCCATGGTTGCAGGTGGAGTGCCTCAAAGGATGGTGGACCCAAGACAGGCTCAAGCCATGGCAGCAGGTGGAGTGCCTCCAAGAATGATGGACCCAAGATTGGCTCAAGCTATGGCTGCAGGAGGAGGACATCCAGGAATGATGGACCCAAGACTGGCTCAAGCCATGGCTGCAGGAGGAGGACATCCAGGAATGATGGACCCAAGACTGGCTCAAGCCATGGCTGCAGGCAGTGACCATCCAAGAATGATGGACCCAAGACTGGCTCAAGCCATCGTTGCAGGAGGAGGTCCCCCAAGCATGGTAGACATGAAACAGACTCAAGCAAATGCTGTAGGTGACCTTTCAAAAATGGTTGACCCAAAACAAACTCAGGCCACAGCTACAGGTGGTGGAGCTCCTTCAGGAATGGCTGATAACCAACAGTCTCAGGCTGTTGTTGCTGCTGGAAGTCCTCCAAGGATGGGCAGTCCAGGACAGGCTGCAGGAGTACCACCAAAGATGGTTGACCCAGGAAATATTCAGGCCATGGCTGCCAGGGTTATCGTGGCTGACACAAGTCAGGTTCAGGCCATGAATGCAGGTGCCTCAGAAAAAGCCAACTCTTCAGGAAGTGATTCTTCGAGATCAGTAGACTCTACAGAGATTCAGCACATGCCTAAAGCTGTACCTCCAAATTTGGTTGACCCACAGTACCCACTCCCCACGCCAACAAGTGCTGCCGTGTCACACAATGCTGACCCCAGACTTATGCAAGCTGTAGCAGCCGGTAGATGTCAGCAACCACAAGATGTCTCTCAGACTGATGGTAAAATGAAGACTGGCATCCATCAGTCGCAACAAGTTTCTCAGCAGCAAATTCCACATTTGGAGGGGAATCCTAGTCTAGCCCAGATCATGACACTGAAGGGCATCCAACTGTCGCAACCCGGAAGCCCAGGTAAAATTGACCCGCGGTTAGCACAGCTTCTAGCATCAAGAAATGGTCAGCAGTCAAATGGTCTTCAAGTTCCCCCAGGTTGTGCAGAGAAAACGGAAAAATCAGCCCCCGAGACGCAGAACGGAGTTGATGCTAGTGGCTGCGACGAACTGAGCAGATCGGAACAGGATTCTCCCAGGGAAACGACGGATCTGCAGCCGGAAGACCCACAACCAGGGGAAAAAAAACGACCAACTAGCCCAGACCTTTCTCTTCAGTCACTTTCGTTGGAGACTGATGAAGAGAAGTTGAGTGTACTGCAGACCAGTGGACCCTTGAGTGACGTTGCGAGAGAGAATTGCTGTAAAGCGTAGTGATAAACCGTGCTAAGTCAATTTGCATATCTAGTCACTGCATTGTGTTAGTCAGGCACTATGGAGGCTTGTTCCTATAGACTGTGATATTCCGCAGTGACCCAGCATCTGTTTACAAAGTTGGCTTTTTTGTTGTGGGGGGGTGGGCTGTTACTGTGAGTCAAGAGTTTGGCATTGTTGAAGCTTAGAAAGTGATACTGATTGATTTTTTTTAAGAGATTATAAAATGTTATGCTTTGGTTTTAGTATATATATTTTGAATTCATCATGCTGTTGTTTTGGGTCAAAGTTTGGTCATTTTGCATTCTAAGAATATGGTTGCTGTTGCTTTATGTCAATTTAGCAAACGTTGCATACTGAATATCTTTTCTGTTGTTGCAGTTTCAAGTGAAGAGGCTATTCAAAGCTGATATTGTCAAGTTGGAAAAAAATTTCCATGTGTAACAGATTGGTACTTAAATTTTGCAGTTATGTTATTGATTGGTAGAGATATGCAAAATTCACATGAAAAAGGATGTATATTTCTTACAAAATATGGCTAAAGTATTTGTTATGTATACTGTACACTGAATTTTACTCACAACAAAATATTGTATGGGTTCAGGCAAGGAAAAACTGATGTTCAGCTATTTTGTTAATGCATTTTGCCTATGTTTCCATGTTTAGCAATTTGTATTGTAACCATTACAGAAATTATGCTTGAAGAAAATTACAAAAAATTATGTTCCTGATATTTATTTTATTTGCAATAATCATGTTTTTTCTCATTGCATAATCATTGTTTATGTTGAAATGATCATCAGATTATAATGTGACAAATAAATATGGAAAAAGGTTTTTGGTATCTTAATTCATCATATAATTTTTCTGTTTTGAAGTAAAGCATATACTTACCATGTACATTTGTGGAATATAATGGTCTTAAATGGTATATACAGGTTCAGGGACACCATAATTATGTTCAGATATTCAGAGTTTTAACAGAGAGATTAGAACATACATTTCAGTTTTCAACAGACATTTTAACAGAAAATTATTTGGCAGTTACATTAATAACTTCAAACTTTTTCTCACATTCAGCACTGTTAAGAAATACTTGGGTTTATGGCAAAAATTTTCCCATTGTCAGTCAATTTTTTCCACATTCAGCACCATGGAAAAATACTTGGGTTTATAGCAAAAGATTTGTCCCATTGTCAATCAAATTTGGTTTATTACTGTGATTTTCTGAAGCCTTCGTATGAACAATCATAGAATGAAGAAGAATGACACCATATTCATAATGTTGATGATTTATGGCATTCATCAATACGGGGAATACGTTGATTAGGAACAGCTGAAATGAATGACACATACTGCCCTAGATTGGAAAACTGCAGTATCTGAAAAATTTTCGAAATTGAGATATGCCACCTATCTGAGAAACACAAAATACACAAGTTACTGCAGTTTCAGAATGATTCTTCAATGCTTTCCACGAGTATTTAGGGGGTTACCATTTGCAGCATCTGCAAAATCAGTAGTAAGGCAAGGGAGTATCTACCATTTTTCTCATTTTTGTATTTTTGCAGACACTGCAGTCTTCCATTTTAAGGGCAGTATACTGGAGCCTATTTTTAAAATAAAGAGAGCTAACGTACAGACTTGACCGTTGATTAACTATTAAAAGGACATGTAGTCATAAAGTAGCTGTGATGAGAAGGACCAGGTATAAGCCTTGAAAAATGTTGTCAGTGAGCTCACATGAGAGAGAGAACAAAAGGGCTTCATGATGTACACCTAATCCCGCCCTCACCTCACCTCAACAGCAACGGGAAAGGAATTTCTATTCTAGGGCGTGGTGTGTCACCCACGCGGCGAACGACGATCAAAGCAAGAGGCAGGAGCAGCCGAAGTAAGCCTTGCATGACAAAGAGAAGAAGAAGAAGAAGAAAAGGTCTCACAATTCGAGGGAATCCTCGATTGTAAGTCAGTTAAAGTATGACGCCAGCGGAAACGAATGTGATGACACCTTTAGACAGAAAACTGCCTCCTTCTTTTTTTTGGTGATAGCGGTTTTGCGTAAGCATAACAGGAGCGTCATTTAGGCAGAAATGAAGTTGTGAAGAATTGTTGGAAATTGGTAAAAAAAAATGTTTAGGTTTTCGATGGTTTTCCTATGTTCTGGTGGTTAATCAGTGTTCAGAGGTCCATGTCAGGCTTCATTCCCTTGCAATACATTAAAATTAGAATGTTAAAAATTTTTGGAAATTCTTAAAAAAAAAATTTAGGATTTTGGGTAGATTTCCCCTGATGGTACTGAGAGTCTTTTCTGATGGTTAATCAGCGTTCAGAGGTCCATACCAGTCTTCATCCCATTGCAATACATTGAAATTAGAATGTTAAAAATTTTTGGAAATTCTTAAAAAAATTTACGATTTCGGTGATTTTCCTAAGTTATGGTTTGAGTAAATTTCCCCTAATGGTACTGAGAGTCTTTTCTGATGGGTGCTCAGTGTTCAGAGGTCCATACCAGTCTTCATCCCCAATACATTGAAATTAGAATGTTAAAAATTTTTGGAAATTCTTAAAAAAAATTTACGATTTCTGTGGATTTTACCAAGTTATGGTTTGGGTAGATTTCCCCTAATGGTACTGAGAGTCTTTTCTGATGGTTGCTCAGTGTTCAGAGGTCCATAACAGTCTTCATCCCAATGCAATACATTAAAATTAGAAAGTTAAAAATTTTTGAAAATTCTTAAAAAAAAAATTTACGATTTCGGTGATTTTCTTAAGTCATGGTTTGGGTAGATTTCCCCTTATGGTACTGAGAGTCTTTTCTGTTTGGTTGCTCAGTGTTCAGAGGTCCATACCAGTCCTCATCCCATTGCAATACATTAAAATTTGAAAGTTAAAAATTTTGGAAATTCTTAAAAAAATTACGATTTCTGTGGATTTTACCAAGTTATGGTTTGGGTAAATTTCCCCTAATGGTACCGAGAGTGTTTAACTGTTTGGTTGCGCAGTGTTCAGAGGTCCATACCAGTCCTCATCCCATTGCAATACCTTGACACACTCACTGACAGAGTTGCTGCAGAGACCGGAAATGTTGCGGTAAGCTAGTGCAGGGATTTTTGCATAATGGCGAGTGATTGTAATAAATTCTTTTTTTTTAAATATTCTAATATTACAAACAGCATTCAAATGGGACTCTTTTATTAAAACCATATGAAATTCAAATACATATTCCTTTGTCAAAAGTGTAGGAGTGATTAAACGAAAGCTAAATTTATCAAAATGTGTTGATACTCTCTCTCTCTCTCTCTCTCTCTCTCTCCCTCTCAGTGTGGTGAATAAACACGTGTGAAGTTTTCTTGGTCTAATTGTAATACAGGACTGAAGTGTTATGTAGATTAACTCGATTCTCTCTCTCTCTCTCTCTCTCTCTCTCTCTCTCTCTCTCTCTCTCTCTCTCTCTCTCTCTCTCTCTCTCTCTCTCTCTCCCCCAAGACCGTGATAACCAATATGGCTTTCTAACAAAAGTGTATCACTATGCTAATGCGTAACCTTCATTAGGCTTTTGACAGCCATAAACAAAAACCTTTTAATATCTCCATATGAAATCTAACCCTATTTGGACGTCACAAGCAGCAATTAAATAAAGGGGACGGGGCGGGGTTTCAGTAATATCATATTAAATATAGACAAAAAGCAAAATTACCATAATATAGACAAAAAACAAAAAGCAAAATTACTTTTTAAAAACTCGACAATCTAGCCCAATCTCATCTTGATGACACGTGCCTGAAGACCGGTGTTTGGTGGATTACTGAGCCTAGTTTTGCCTCGTTAAATATCGATAAACACATTAATATACAGGAAGGAGTAACCGGTGGTGAATGGCTAAACATCCCAGGCGATGGGAAGGTAATACGAAATGTATCTCGGGAGGATTACCAACGCGCCATGGGGGAATGGCTTCTGCTCCGAGGTGTTAGTACTAAACGCCGTTCTGGGTCAATGTACTGTAAAGTAGACGGAAGAACGAAGATATCGTTTATCTGTATAATTTGTACACCACAAAATATAGAAATGGGTGTATATAATACTTTGATTCCCGATGGGCTAAAATTATAGTACTAAGCATGGCGTCCCAGTTACCTTCCGCCGATTATAGTACTACAGCAACCAACTGATATTCAATGGTTTAAAAAGTTAAATGACGTTCCCATCTTAAATCTACCTTCGATAATCACTTAACAAAGTCGTGACTCGACAAAGCCCCAAGTACGCTCGTCAACAGATACTACAGAACTGAATTGAATGTAGATTTTAGGCCAAAGGCCAAGAAGCTCTGGTAGGCCTACCTTCTGTGAGGTCATTCAGCGCTGAAACGGAAATTGACAGTAAAAAGCTTTGAAAGCTGTAACAGGAGGAAATTCTCGTTGCAGTTGCACTATGAATCACGCTGCAAAGAACCTCGAGTAATGCCTACAGTGAATAGATACTGTGAGCAATTAACATTCGCAAAACCGAGATCGGAACGAGTAAAGCAACTCTACTGTAGTCTTGGCGAAGCAAAAAGTCTTTGAAAGCAGTGGTTGTAAGTCATTCAGAGTCTCTACAGCCGTCACTCAGCACAAGAAACTCTTGTAGAAGCTACAGCTACAAGGTCCGTCATATCCAGGTCGAAAGCTATTCAGAATTGCTCTGTGAGTTGCATTGAGTTTTGTGAATAGAACTCTCGTTATTTTAGCACAATCGTAGACGAGGTTTTATCTAGTGACTGAAAATAGATTAGCAGTGTTTGTTGTGGCGAGGGCGCGTTCCCGAACATTGTGTGAAAAGTACAGTAGGTCCCGCTTCTGAAATAACCAAAGCATTTGGAGATCTGCTTGCCCCGTGATCGTGATACGGGCTTCAGATCAAAACAAGTTAGGCCAATTCTGGAGGAATTCCAGCCACTGAAAACTCTCTGTAACAGCGTATAACTATGATATACGGTCTTCGACGTACAGTTATTACAGCATTGTGCTTATTCAGAGCGAACTCCAGCCATGAAATGTATATACTGAACAGTGTTTCATATAATTCTATATTCAGAAACAAGTTAGTACAACTCTGAAGGAATTTCAGTGACTGAAAACAGCGTATAACTGATGCGATCTTTGACGTAAAATTACCACAACATTGTGTCTATTCAGGAACTTCAGCCATGAAATGTATATTAGAAACAGTGTCTCATAACTAATTCAGCGTTAGTCCTTCTGAGGGGAATTTCGGCTGAAAAACGGCGTATAACTAATGCGATCTTTGACGTAAAATTATCACAACATTATGTCTATTCAGAGCGAACTCCAGCCATGAAATGTATATTATAAACAGTGTCTCATGCAATTCTATATTCAGAAACAAGTTAGTCCAATTCTGAGGGAATTTCAGTGACTGAAAGCATCCATAACTATATCTTTTGACGTAAAATTACAACATTGTGTCTATTCAGAGCGAACTCCAGTCATGAATTGTATATTATAAACAGTGTCTCATACAAGTCTATATTCAGAAACAAGTTAGTCCAATTCTGAGGGAATTTCAGTGACTGAAAGCATCGTATAACTAATGCGATCTTTGACGTAAAATTACCACAACATTGTGCCTATTCAGAGCGAACGCCAGTCATGAAGTATTATGTAAATAAAAGCGTATTATTTCAGACGCATGAATCGCAGACTTCTCTGCGTGGCTGGGAATTCTTAGAACCTTTGATAGAGACGTGACCTGATTATCAGAGTAAACGAGCGTGCTCCAACTCTTCAAAGAAGGCAGATGTCTCTTCTCTTCAAGGTCGCTGTTGCCACCAAAGAGGGCATTTTGTGGAACTGCTTATCAGAACTGAACTCAGTTCTCGTCACAGCAGGTATAGATTTGTTTCTTTTAACTGTCAACCAGTTTTGCATGTGTGTGTGTATGTGTATAACTTCTTATTTATCTTTTTAAACATAGATCATCTTTAGAATATCCGTTTTTAGACTCGTTACAATCCTATGGGTCCCAGTGTTTAAGCTAAATTTCATATTCCATTCCATTCCTTATTATTCCTGAGTGTTTTATCGTGAAGAAATTATCGTAGAACTATCAGAATCTCAGAATAGCCACTGAACACTTGAAATATAGTTTACTATTACTATTTAAAAAGGGGTGGAAAGCTTCACAGAAAAATATTAGGCAGAAGAAATATATCTGAGTTTAGGCAAGAGAAAGAGAATTCTCAGGTCAGTTTGGCAGTCGCCACTGGCTTTGACCTCAGCAGGGGGCAGATTCGTGCCCTTGGGAGTATTGAGTTTTTGGGGTGAGTGTGGGCATGGTATAGGGAGGGGGAGGTACCAGGATATTTTGTTTGGGAGGGGGATACCAGAATTGTAAACAGGTTTTTCCATTTGAGAAGGAAAGAACAAAAAAATTGAATTTGCAAAGTGACTAAAACTTTATCTTGGGCATGGGTATGGGGATGAGGAGGGGATACAAGGGCATGTTGTGGGGGGATACCAAGTTAGTTCTTAGAATTGTCAATAATTTTTAATTTGAAAAAAAATTGAATTTATAAAGTGGCGAAAATTTTATCTTCATTTTGGGTATGAGTATGGGGATGAGGGGATACAAGGGTATGTTGTGGGGAGGGGGATACCAGGTGAGCTCTTAGAATTGTAAACAGATTTTTCCATTTGAGAAGAAAAAACTAAAAAAAAAAAGAATTTGCAAAGTGACGAAAACTTTACCTTGAGTTTGGGTATGGGTATGAGAGGTGATACAAGGGTATGTTGTTGGGGGGATACCAGGTGACCTCTTAGAACTGTAAACAGATTTTACCATTTGAGAAAGGAAAAACTAAAAAAATTAGATTTAAAAAAGTACCAAAAACTGTATCTCAAACTCCCATCTGAATTATGTAACAATCAGAAACTCTGTAACCAAAATCAAGCAGGATATAAACATAGTTAAGTTTTTCCAGCACGGGCTCTTGCTTGCAAGTGTCGTGTAACGCGTGGGGGGTGGGAATCGCTTGTCTCTTGAGGCGATTAACATGAATAGACGGTTCCAAGAAATTAGGCGCAGCTGACGATCACGTGTATGGTATTAGTGGGGCCTGATATCAGATCCATTTGGTGGTTTGAATGTTTAAATTGTTTTTTTTTTTATTATTAAAATGAAGGCCAGATACTCGTAAGATGAAATGTAGAATGAAACATACTCATTCATTGTTCATCCAATAATCATATTTTTCTATATTTTTAAAAAATTTTTATCAAATAAAAGGCAGATACTTACTTGTCAGTTGAAATATTTGAATGAGAGTTACCCATTCATTGATCATCCATTAATTATATTTTTTCTGTACGGGACATATTACAAGTATGAGCGTTCAGTGTGAGGTAAATAAGTGTGGGGATGACCATGAATCAGTATGAAGGAGAAGCGTGATTGATGAGATCAGTATGAAGTCATAGTGAGTATGCCAGGAGACTGTGAATGGAAGTATGAGAGTATGATTATGTGATTGCATACTAACCATATTATCCCACACTTGAATGGGAGTGTAAATAGTATGAGTGTGTGTGAGAGTGGTGTGTGTGTGTGTGTGTGTGTGTCATTCTAGAATGTTGTCATTCATTCTTTAGAATGCTTAGCGTTGATCAGTACATTTGTAATTTGTCATACTGTATATATAGTTACGAAATTTCTGAAAGGTAAGATATATATCGTAAAAAATGAGTTCTCTCTCTCTCTCTCTCTCAGTTTTTTTCTCTCTCTCTCTCTCTCTCTCTCTATCTCTCTCTCTCTCTCTCTCTCTCTCTCAAAATCTCTCATATCAAAGGAATTCGTGTGTCTTTTAGTTCCATTTTTCATGTAAAAGTTATTTTATATTTATCTCTCTCAAAGCAAATTCATCTCTCTCTCTCTCTCTCTCTCTCTCTCTCTCTCTCTCTCTCTCTCTCTCTCTCTCTCTCATATCAAAATTCTCACGTGTCTTTTAGTTCCACTTTTCATGTAAAAGTTATTTATATTTATCTCTCTCTCAAAACAAATTCACGTGTCTTTTAATCTTTTCATGTTTATCTCCTATTTTCACTCTCCCCCCCATCCCTCTCTCTCTCTCTCCTTAACCTACCCACAACTTGAAAACACCTACCCGGTAATTATCCCAAGTGCTAGACAGGCCAAAAAAACAAACAACACTGACCCGAGGTCCCTACACCGCAAAGCACTTTAGATAATAATGTATTTATTTATCGGTGAATCACCGCACAAAATCTTTCACTTGTAATGTACGCATCAAGAGTCCTTAAGACCCCTCCCCACCCCACCCAATTCTTCCCCACTCCTTCCCCACCTCCCTTGGTATATATACACCTTTCTTCAACCTATCTCCTCACGGGAGGCTGGAATGCATGCAGGCAAGCATCCCCTTCGAGAAATGTCTTCAGGAACCAAAGAAGAGACACTTTTTGGAAATTTGGGTAAAGGGTGAACACAAGTCTTGATAAGCATTCAAAATATGTCTCTCTGTTAGCTCTTTGGGTCATATTTAGTGATGAGATGATCATTAATTTCTGTGGTAGGTGATGACTGACAAATATACATTACACATCAGTGGCCACTTTCCAGTTACACAACCAATACCACTCAGAGTGTGAACTTATTTATCACATTGATGACTTCAGAATTTATTAGTAGTGTTTGGACTGGTTAAAGAATGCATTAGATGCCATACCCAGAAGAACTTTTTGATTATCCTTAACACTAAGGTTTTCACAATTGTGTCTCAGCCAGTTTCCACAATAACTGGAACATTCTGTACACAGAACAGTGTGTTGGTGGAACTTGGAACTTATATCAGTTTTGATACAGGCCTTCAGTCGGTTTCCAAAGCAGCTGGAACATTTTGTATCTAGAACAGTGTGCTGGAACTCTGATTTGACAATGCTGTCTGGAATCCAGGTCTTCATTCAGTTTCCAGAGGAACTGGAACATTTGTGTCTTGGTGGAACCGAGCTTATACAACCTTTTCTATTGGAGGCCTTCACTCAGTTCCCAGAGCAGCTGGAACGCGTTTTGTACCTAGACCAGTGGGCTGGAACTCTGAACTGACAAAACTGTCTGGAATCCAGGCCTTCATTCAGTTTCCAGAGGAACTGGAACCCTTGTGCCTGGTGGAACTGAAAGATCACCACCGTTGCTGCTAAAGGCCTTTGCTCAGTTTCCAGAATAACTGAAACATTTGTATACAGACCAGTGCCTTGATGGAGCTCTGAGCTAACACTCCATTTGAACTCCAGGCTTTCATTCAGTGTCCAGAGTGACTGGAACATTTGTGTCCTGATTAGTGCCCGAGAACAATGTTGCGTAGCCTGTAGGAAAATGAGAATAAGCATTACGTGAGCCACAGGTGTGATCGCCAACAGGTGTAGTATCATAAAGAGAGAGAGCATGTTTATAGAAAATTGGACCATTTCGCTTTTAGCTATAAGGCTGAAACTCCATTTACCTGTGTCTTAGAAACATTAGGCCGTTGCTCATACGTAGTGAACAGCTTCATGCGTTGTTATTTCTGAGAGATTAGATGATATAAATATGTAAATTTTTATTGTCAAATGTAATAAATTCCATTGGTTCCAACCTCGGCTCTAGATGGGACACCCAAAATCGATCCCATGGCGAGGTGGGAATGTCATTAAGGCTATTTCATGAATATGTTTTGGTGCAGTTGACAAAAGCAGTAAGTCGCATCCGGGATAGAGAGAGAGAGAGAGAGAGAGAGAGAGAGAGAGAGAGAGAGAGAGAGTCATGGAGCCAGCAGTAAGAGAGAGACTCATGGGGCTAGCAACCTCATCCCTAGAAGTCTTGCTGAGAACCGGAAGTTGGTTACATTATGAAGCCACTCCCATAGGAAGAAAAGGTATATATATATATATATATATATATATATATATATATATATATATATATATATATATATATATATATATATATATATAAACGCTAGTTTCCAGGTGGACCTTCGAACACTAATCACGCAATCAAAGTAAAAAAAAAAAGCAAACACCTAAAATATAAACGAGACTAACTAAAAGAATAATTATTATAACATCGTTAATCAGGTAGACTCGACATACGGCGTAGTTTTTTTTTTCTCTCTCTCTCCCTCTTTTTAAATCTGCTCGCCTGATTCACGACGAAGCAATAACACGACCCAGGCAAACACGCCCATTAATATTGCGAGAGCGATTTCAGGGGCCGACGGCGAGGAAAAACCGCCCTAATTCACTGGATGGATAAGGTCCATTGTACCCTCCTTTGGGGATGCGATGACGTAACGTGACTGCATAGAAAACGGGAATCACCTACGCAGACGCTATGTGACTGTTCGCTATGAAACTGCAGAAGGGCGTAGTGATCATTGCCAGCTGTATTTAGAAGGAATTATCCGATTGGAAATGGACTTAGAGGGAATATAGAGGGATTTCACATTAACCCCAGAAAAACTGGTAGATAAAACAGGCCACTTATGTTACTTTAAACCAGGAAAAGTGGACGTAGAGAGAATATATAAGAAAAGTTGTAGGAAAACAGGGCATTTATGTTACTTTAAACCAGGAAAAGTGGACTTAGAGAGAATATATAGGAAAAGTATTGGGAAAACAGGGCATGTATGTTACTTTAAACCAAGAAAAGTGGACTTAGAGGAAATATAGAGGAAATTCTCATAGATCAGAGAAAAACCAATAAAAACCCCCAGCCAATTTATGTCACACTGAACCAGAAAAAGTGGCTGGTATGAATGATTTAGCCCAGTGAATCGAAAAATGAATGAATGGAGTCACAGTGAAAGGAATGAAAGGGGTTTGGAGCTATAGGGCCAGAAGGAACGCTGCGAAAGAGCCTCTAGTAATGCCTACAGTGCACCCTATGAGGCGCACTGACGGCGCTACCCCACCCTAAGGGGTTTTAGTGAAACGTTATTCGTCAAGAATGGCTGAGAATATACGTGACGTCAGAGTTCCTACATCAACATTGACGTAGGAAACGATTGACGTCACGGAAATGGGATCAGATCATTCAGGCCGGAATCTTTCGGGGCACGTAAACAAAGAGTGGGTATGATACCCTCCTCTGATTCAGTTTCCTTTAGTTAGTGGGTATCCCCTGAGCCCTGGCGTGACGAAATCTCTGGCAGAGGGAAGTTGATATCCTACAGCAGAGCTATTTTTATACTTCAGATGTAAATGGGAAGAATTTTCCTCGTTTATGTGTATCACCTCTCTCTCTCTCTCTCTCTCTCTCTCTCTCTCTCTCTCTCTCTCTCTCTCTCTCATATATATATATATATATATATATATATATATATATATATATATATATATGAGAGAGAGAGAGAGAGAGAGAGGAGAGAGAGAGACAGAGAGAGACAGAGATAGAGAAAGATAACAGCTAAGTATGCTATTTTAACTGCTCATTCGAGAGAGAGAGAGAGAGAGAGAGAGAGAGAGAGAGAGAGA
This sequence comes from Macrobrachium rosenbergii, assembly GCF_040412425.1. Lineage (NCBI taxonomy): Eukaryota > Metazoa > Arthropoda > Malacostraca > Decapoda > Palaemonidae > Macrobrachium > Macrobrachium rosenbergii. Next base: position 674,786 of record NC_089770.1, read on the forward strand.
GAGAGAGTCAAAGATCTTAGCCACAGTTTTTTTTTATCGTTTATCATAAAAATGACAATATCTAGTTATTCAATATACAATATTATATATAACCAGTCGACGTTTAAGTACTACAATTACCAACACAACAGCTAGCGCAAGGTACACACACACACACACACACACACACACACACACACTCAAAATACCAATATACACACACAAAAATCATTCGCGCATCCAAAGGTTGCCACAGTTTTGGTAAGGAGGACTCAGAAAAGAGTGAAGTTCCCTCAAAAAACAAAAAAAAACAGTTATACAGTTGCGATTCGAGACAATTCCCAACTGTAACTTTCAGGCTGCCAATCGCTTGACTGATCTTGTCCTTGAAAACGCTTCCGTCTGAAGGCTTGTCATCTAATCAGCAATTTTGAACAGCAAGATTATATATCTAGTTGAGGCGTGAAAGCTTCTATCTTGTTTTGGCAAATTTTTTCTCCTTGCATTTTGATACGTTTTATTTATTTATTGATTTATTCATTCATTTCGTCTTTTTCTGATAAGTGAGATTTCTTCTTCGTATTATTCCTGGAAGTTTCTTAAATTTCAAGTCAGTGGCCCCTTTGGTGGTGGGTTTTTGTTCCATATGTATAAGATTCTTCATTTTCTGAATAATAATAATAATAATAATAATAATAATAATAATAATAATAATAATAATAATAATAATAATAATAAACAAACAAATTGCAAATATTCGTATCACCAAATCATAGGATAACATCCTCAAGTCGTGCCGCTGAATTGTTGGAACTTCAGAAGTTCAAACTGGCTGCATATTTATATATATATATATCTTCATTGAGCAACCCACATACATCTTGTTTGTGTATTTTCTCTCGTGTATATTTTGTTGCTTATTTTCCTCCTCCTATCTACGTACTGGGTTGTGGGAGGTTGTGAAAATCCGGGTTTCTGACTTGGGTTGTACTCCCTCTTTACTTACTGGGTTGTATCTTGACCAGTATAAAAACAATAATAGCAATAATCTCATTTTAAAAAAATACTCACAGAAGCACGAGTCTTGAAATGGAGAAACAAATCCACAGTTATGTGTGTACAAATATATTTGGAAAGTAAATTCCCCAATCCCACTTTTCGTAATGAGATCCATTTTTCCCGTAATATATCTTTTTTGTATATTTTGCGACAGCCATTCCTTGGTCAGTTAGGGGAGAGTAGACTGCGTTATCTTATAAGTCTTGAGAGAAATCGCCCAATGGAATTTATCCAGTATAAGACTGACAAAGACTGTATGTTATTATTGTTAACATGAAATAATTATTATGAGTTCCAATCCTGTTGATTTCTATGAATGTATATTTCTCAATAGTCTATTTACTGCAAAGTTGGGCCATTCCGCGAAAAAAGGAAATGACCATTAATAGAATCCTCACGATTCTGGGACGAAAAAATACGACCAACCTTATCCTTGCTAGGTTTAAAATTACACACAAATGATTGGGTTCCATTTTCAGCAAAGGAGGAATATTTTATTATTCAGTAACATTACAAGCACCTACTGATTGTCATTACATCAAGCAAAGTGCAGCAAAGTATATCAGGGTCGTTAGCCTTGTTGCCGTGTAAGGAGCAGTTTCAGTGCATATCAACAGCGAAAAAAAGTTAAATAAACACAAGGACCGAGTTATCTGAAGACTTTGATATGCATGCAATGCTACTTGCTGCATAGTTGGTCGAGCAACGCATCGTCAAGGACCTTTTGTTTCGTTTTTTGACGTCAGGAAGCTCCGTAATGAGGAGGCTAAGTTTGTCCAAAGGTTTTTAGTTTGATTCTGGAAGTGGCGGAGTGTAAGCATTACGGACGTTCTGTGACCCATCCGAAGGATGACTCTGCTCTGATAGGACCTAGGTCTACCACCAGGACAATTGGGACTTCGTAGACGTTACTTGAACCTAGGCCTACCATCAGGACAATTGTGGCTTCGTAGACGTTACTTGAACCTAGGACTACCACCAGGACAATTGGAACTTCGTAGACGTTACTTGAACCTAGACCTACCACCAGGACAATTGGAACTTCTTGGCGTTACTTGAACCTAGGTCTACCAACAGGACAATTGGAACTTCGCAGTCGTTACTTAAACATAGGGCTACCACCAGGACAACTGGAACTTTGCAGACGTTACTGGAACATAGGCCTACCACCAGAACGGGAAACTACATAGGTGTATATGTTTATATTTTTAAAGGTTCAAGTTGGTCATAGTGTGTGTACCTGCCTGAATGGTGCATTGGTGGGTTCACTTTCTTTCTCCAGGTTCATTATTCGTTATTGAGCCAACAGATCACATAACCCTAATTGGCTTCCAGCATCAGTTGCTATCGAGAAAAAGGTCTTGGGGCTTGCAACCCCATTCCCCTGGGGTTTGGTAATATACTGAAGAGCAGAAAAAATATAAGTATATATTATATAGTATGTATAGATATATGAATATTTATATTATATAAATATAAATACAGTATTTACTGGACACATTTTACCAGATACATATGAGAGCATTGTGACTATTACAATTACATAATATATAATACTGTATTTACATGTGTAGATAATCATATGTGTGTATGTGTGTGTTTGTTTTGTACTAAAATTCCTCCCAAAAGAACCCATCCCCTCGTTTTTCTGCCCAGAAACCCAACCGTTCAATCAAGGGCCTCAATACAAGAGAACATCGCCCCGTATGGAACAATCATTGCTCGTTTACTTTAAAAAAAAATAAATAAAAAATAAAAAAAATAAACATACGGGCAAGACTCCATTCCTCAACTCCTCTCCTGATTGGTCGAGAGGGTCTGTGCGTGACGTCACGTCGAGCGCGGCCTCCATTGGCTGAGGGGGGAACCTATATGACGTAGTTTTATATACATAGGAAGTTGTGTGACATCAAACCTGGCGTAACAGGAACTCGGCGGTAACACATAACTCTGTTTAATGATTTTCTGTGACATGTGCTTTCGTTTGATCCTGGCGTGCGTGTGACGTCACGTGGTACTTACGGTCGTCATTCGGGCGTTATAACGTTTTTTAATTTAATAGGAAGAAATAGACCGTATCCTATTACGTTGGTTTGTCTCGGAATTCTGGGAACTGGGAAGTGTTATGCCAGGTTGTTAAAAGTCTCTCTCTCTCTCTCTCTCTCTCTCTCTCTCTCTCTCTCTCTCTCTCTCTCTCTCTCTTTTATCAAGAGATATTTGTGGATTGACATTTAGGACTATAAGGAATGATACTTGAATTAGTGACAGAACTGTCATTCTTGATTATAATATAGATATATATATATATATATATATATATATATATATATATATATATATATATATATATATATATATATATAAATAGATGGATAGATAGATAGACAGATAGGTATAGTGTGTATGTGTGTGTGTGTGTATATTTGTGCATGTGAATGTGTATGTATGTATATTATCACATTTTTTCAAATTTTTGGGTTAGTAGTTATTTTTGTCAAAATAAGTTCGGAAACGTCGATAAAACTAAAACTATACCTGTAATTAATAATACAAGTGTCACTACCAGTAAACCATGTGATAATAATAATAATAATAATAATAATAATAATAATAATAATAATAATAATGTCACCAAAACATTTATAGCTAACTGTCATTGACAGCACAAATGTCAATAACAATGGAACTCGAATTTCGCGACCTTCCAGTTAAGGCCCACCCCCAAAACCCACTACCCACTCACCCACCTAGCCTCTCTCTCTCTCTCTCTCTCTCTCTCTCTCTCTCTCTCTCTCTCCGAGAAAAAAAAATTTAAGACAAAGAAAACAGCAATAAACAAACGAACGAAAGCAGGAGTCAAGGATGTTTTTGAGGAAGAGGAGGAGGAGGAGGGAGGGAGGAGGGGAGGAGAGGAAGGGAACACTCCTTAATTCCTTCCTCGAAATTAGAAGTAATCTGCCCTCGTTTTCATTCATCAACGGAACATCGAGCTTAATTGAGATCAGGTGACACAACGCGACCGGAAGACAGAAACTCCTTTCCGTGGGAGAGAGAGAGAGAGAGAGAGAGAGAGAGAGAGAGAGAGAGAGAGAGAGAGAGAGAGCGCACTGTGTCGTCTTTCCATGGCATCATCTCTTGCTCACTTCGTAAACAATCCCTTGCTTGTTTTTGGGTTGTTTTCTTGATTCTTGGAGCGTTGTGGGGTTCCTGTGTTAATTCCTGTTTGCAAGTTCCTCTGTTGGTGTGTGTTGGTTTTATTTTGGGAGGGTTTTTTTTTTTGGGGGGTGTTTGGGGGAGGATGGTACTCTTTTCAAAGCACCTTTTTGCTTTGCTTTGCCTGATGTTTGTAGTTGCTTTGTTGATTCTTAGGATGCGTTTATTTCCCATGTTAATTCTGTTTGTAAAGATAAATAAAAATAGGATAATTGTAACTGCTTTGTTAATTTTTTGAATGCTTTCATCTCCCATGTTAATTCTGTTTGTGGCTGCTTTGTTGATTCTGTGGATGCTTTCATCTCCCATGTTAATTCTGTTTATAGCTGCTTTGTTGATTCTGTGGATGCTTTCATCTCCCATGTTAATTCTGTGATTGTAGCTGCTTTGTTGATTCTGTGGATGCTTTCACCACCCATGTTAATTCTGTGATTGTAGCTGCTTTGTTGATTCTGTGGATGCTTTCACCACCCATGTTAATCCTGTGATTGTAGCAGCTTTGTTGGTTCTGTGGATGCTTTCATCTCCCATGTTAATTGTTTATAGCATTGGGTGCTGTTATCTCCCATGGTAATCCTGTGATTGTAATTGCTTTGTTGATTCTGTGGATGCTTCCATCTCCCATGTTAATCCTGTGATTGTAGCTGCTATGTTGATTCTTTGAATGCTTTCATCTCCCATGTTAATTCAGTGCTAGTAATTGCTTTGTTGATTCTGTGGATGCTTTCATCTCTCATGTTAACTCTGATTACGGCTGCTTTGTTGATTCTTAGGATGCTTTCATCTTCCATGTTCATCCTGTGACTGTTGCTGCTTTTGTGATTCTGTGGATGCTTTCATCTCCCATGTTAATTCTGTTTATAGCTGCTTTGTTGATATTCTGAGTGCTTTCATCTCCCATGTTAACTCTGTGATTGTAGCTGCTTTTGTGATTCTGTGGATGCTTTCATCTCCCATGTTAATTCTGTTTATAGCTGCTTTGTTGATTCTTCAGATGCTTTCATCTCCCATGTTAATTCTGTTTATAGCTGCTTTGTTGATTCTTCAGATGCTTTCGTCGCCCATGTTAATTCTGTTTATAGCTTTGTTGGTATTTTGAATGCGTTCATCTCCCATGTTAATTCTGTTTATAGCTGCTTTGTTGATTCTTCAGATGCTTTCATCGCCCATGTTAATTCTGTTTATAGCTGCCTTGTTGATAGTTTCTTATAGAGACGAGTCTGTACCTGAGAGCAGCCTCTTCACATTCGGAAGTGCTTTGTTAATTCTCGAGGAGATGCTGGCGCTTCCTCTGTTAATTCCGCGTTTGCCTTGCTACCCCTGAATGTATATTCCTCTCCAATTATCTTTCTGCGAACAGAGAGCGTCTGCGCATGCGCGCATTGTCGATACCTCGGCTGACCGCGGTTCCTTGAAGACTTCCTTTGTTGTTTGAAGAATTCCTTTGTTGTTTGATTAGGTCTCCCTCCCCTCCCCCCCCTCCCCTTCCTCCCCGCCTCGTTTGCTTGTTGTTAGAGATCAGATACGCTGCCTGCTATTGTTTCTCGATCTGATGGTTCCTTATTCCGGTGAATTTGGCCGTGATTTGCATAATTGTCATGCTTTACCTGGGTGTTTATTGACGATGGTCAGCATGCGTTATTATTATTATTATTATTATTATTATTATTATTATTATAACTTGGGTAGTTAATATATATCCTATTTTTATTTATTTATTTTTCATTTCTATATTTTTTTTATTTATTTATATATATTTATCAGGTGTCTAAGCTTCATAGCAAGCAGTTTCGAAACCTCTCTCTCTCTCTCTCTCTCTCTCTCTCTCTCTCTCTCTCTCTCTCTCTCTCTCTCTCTCTAGACGTAGGCGTTGCTTTGTAGTTTAAAATCCAACTGACATTATCATTCATTTACGAATCTTAACTACCACGTGGGTATTCCGACAGCTTCACACGACTGAACACGTGCGTGAGAGAGAGAGAGAGAGAGAGAGAGAGAGAGAGAGAGAGAGAGAGAGAGAGAGAGAGAGAGAGAGGTTTTTCCTCAAAGTTGGTACGTTTATTCCAGCCACTGCTATAGCATCTTGTTGCACGCATTAAGACGAAGCAGGAGAATGAGAGAGAGAGAGAGAGAGAGAGAGAGAGAGAGAGAGAGAGAGAGAGAGAGAGAGAGAAGCCAGTTGCTAATAATTCTACCGGCGCGGAGTGACCGCAACGAATTGTTTGGTCAAAGGAGTTGACTGGGGACGAGGAGTAGTACAAGTGATACGGTCTGTGAGAGAATCCTTTATAGACAGACGTATAGGTGGTCGCTAGAATGCTCTATAAGAATCTTATAGGACAGACAGACAGAGACGAGAGGTCCTATATAATAATTATTTCCACAGAAGAATAGTCGAAGCAATTCGCCCATTTTGGTATAACTGTTGATTGGGGAGAAAGTGGCCTAGACCGAAGTCTGGTAAAACTGAATAACTTGAAAGCACATCTTGAGCAGACACGACAAACGAACGTGTATACCCTCAATATCCTTCCTATTACACTTCCTATTACACTTCCTATTACACCTTCCTCCTATAGTTGGTGCTTATCAAGAGATCTGTCTATAATGGTTTGGGAATTCTGTTCTCTCAAGTTAACTCTCACTTATCAAGGGCCTCGTCTTTATCTGACAGGTTGAAAATAATACGTTAACGGCTAGTACTAGTTGCTAGTACTTCCTTCCTTGGCTTGGAAGGCTTAAACGAGAACCATTTCTCTCTCGTTCACTAGTTAATAAAGCCATTCAGAAAAGCCACATGGGCTGGCTGGCTCTATCACTTATCGAAGACTCCATCTTAACTTGACAGGTTGAAAGAAGGATGTTAACTGTTAGTACTAGTACAGAAGGAAGTAACTGACAGTACTAGTACAAAAGGAAGTAACTGCTAGTACTAATAAAACCAGTACCACTTCCTTCCTTCCCTGGCTTCAAAGAGAACCCTTTCTCTCTCGTTCACAAGTTGATAAAGCCACTTGGAAAAGCCACTTAGCCCGTGGCTGGCTTCGGCCTAGGCGCACTTCCTTCCCTTGAAATCAAGGACCATGACGCCTCTTCTGCTCAGGCGAAAGAAGACCACCTTTCGGTTCGTGGTGACACGAAAACAACTCGAACAAGAAGAAGAACAACAGTCGTAGCAGAAGCAGATACAGCGACAAAACACAACACAACACGAACAGTCACGGGGAGCGGACTTGCGCGGACTTCATTAGTCATCAAGAGAGGACTTCCTTCCCTTCAGTTGTCGTGGTTTATTGTCGTCCCGCTGGGCAGTTCGCCCTCCGAACTGTTGGTGGTGGCGGTGGCAAGGTCCTTTTAAAATATACTCTGAGGGAGGGAGTTTTGGCTGTTTTGTCTGGAGGGAGACGGGTGCAGATATTCGGATTCCTTACGTTCGATTTTTCCCTCCATAGAGATTTTTCCAATTTATAGATGTTTTGGTGACTCTTTATATAGTAATGATTTATTTAGATCTTTCTTGAGAGATTTTTCCAATTTATAGATGTTTTGGTGACTCTTTATGTAGTAATGATTTATTTAGATCTTTCTTGAGAGATTTTTCCAATTTATAGATGTTTTGGTGACTCTTTATATGATAATGATTTATTTAGATCTTTCTTGAGAGATTTTTCCAATTTATAGATGTTTTGGTGACTCTATATGATAATGATTTATTTAGATCTTTCTTGAGAGATTTTTCCAATTTATAGATGTTTTGGTGACTCTATATGATAATGATTTATTTAGATCTTTCTTGAGAGATTTTTCCAATTTATAGATGTTTTGGTGACTCTATGTAGTAATGATTTATTTAGATCCCTCTTAAGGGATTTTTCAAATTTATAAATATTTGCTGAGTCTTTATATAATAATTATTTATTTAGATCCTCTTAAGGGGTTTTTCCAATTTACTGGTCTTTGGTTCGTCTTTGTATATTAGATATTTATTTTACTTATTTTTTGTTATTTATTGAGTGATGGTTGGTCCAGGTATCTTAAGTGATTTTTCCACTTTATGAATGTATGGTTCTTGTTTATATATTGAATATTAATATTTATATTTATTTATTTTCATTTATCGAGGCCACTTTACAAACCATGAACTTTTACATTAAACTTTTTTGTTATTTTTGGGAAAAACTTAATTGACATGATTAATATATATATATATATATATATATATATATATATATATATATATATATATATATATATATATATATATATATATATATATATATATATATATATATATATATATATATATATATATATATATATATATATATATATATATATATATATATATATACACACATACTTAATCACAAATTAACGGACTACATTTATCCCGGCAAATAATTATTATTATTATTATTATTATTATTATTATTATTATTATTATTATTATTATTCAAGCTTTTAACTCGATTCTTAAAACTTCAAATCTTAAAAACTGAGGAAATTTTTTCCTTAAATCAGAAGGGAAATTTAAAACGAAGATAATTCTGCCCTAAACTGGAAAACTGCAGTGACTGGAAAATTTTCGAAATTGAGATATATATACCACCTACTGGGCTCGTGAAGCACTAATACTCAAGTTACTGCAGTTCCAGAATGATTCTTCAATGCTTTCCACGAGTATTTAGAGGGTCCCATTTGCAGTATCTGCGAAATCAGTAGTAGGGCAAGGGAAAACTGCATTATCTACCATTTTTCTCAGTTTTGTAATTTTTTGTAGATACTACAGTCTTTCATTTCAGGGCAGAATTCTACAGTAAACTTTACCATATGGATGACAAAATATGCTAGCACGTATACTGTACATACACTGTGTGTGTGTGTGTGTGTGTGTGTGTGTGTGTGTGTGTGTGTAAATGTGTGTAGGGTTTTGCCTAGGCCTAGGGCAGTTGTGGAATCTCCTGGGCTTCGAATATTTTTTAGCGAGGAGCAAATTCTTTTCTACTTTTGTTTGTTTATTTTTCAAATTTTCATTTAATCTCTCTCTCTCTCTCTCTCTCTCTCTCTCTCTCTCTCTCTCTCTCTCTGCTGACGTCTCCTGAATTCCAGATGTATCGGTTTTATATTTTGTATTCCCTTACATTTGTTTATTTATCACCTTTTCCATTAACTCTCTCTCTCTCTCTCTCTCTCTCTCTCTCTCTCTCTCTCTCTCTCTCTCTCTCTGATGTTGATAAACAGATGCCGATGAAAATTTTTTTGAAAAAAAATCTACGGGATTTGCTCGTAACATTTGGGACCCCCAAGTCTCCCATAAATGGTAACTGGCAACAGTCCAAACAAGCAAGCAAGCAAGCAAGGAGGGAGTGGCTTTTGTGCTTTTAACAGTCGGAGGAGAAGGAGGAGGAGGAGGAGGAGGTTTCGCACCTGACAACGGCAAATGCAAGGTGACCTTATGATGATAATCCCAGCACTTGTTTGTTCTCTAAAATCAAAACTCGAATTTCAACTGACATAGTCAACCTGTTCTGAACTCTTTGTATGTAGGTTGTGCCTGGTTTCATGGGGCATTTCTGCCCATGGTGTGCGTGCAACTTGGCTTTACCCCGGTGTATATTGTAGGCTGAACTACGGTTGAGTGAGTGCCTGGTTTCATGGGCATTTCTGCCTGTGGTGTGCGTGCAACTTGGCTACCTGGGTGTATGTTGTAGTTGAGTGAGTGCCTGGTTTTATGGGGCATTTCTGCCTGTGGTGTAGGTGCAACTTGGCTATACCCAGGTGTATGTTGTAGACTAACTACGGTTGAGTGAGTGCCTGGTTTCATGGGGCATTTCTGCCTGTGGTGTGCGTGCAACTTGGCTATACCCAGGTGTATGTTGTAGACTAACTACTGTTGAGTGAGTGCCTGGTTTCATGGGGCATTTCTGCCCATGGTGTGAGTGAAACTTGGCTATACCTCGGTAGGATTGAGTGGTAGTTAAGTGTCTCTTTCAAACCGGCATCTACTACTGTATGAGCCGTGGCCCATTAAACTTAATCGCAGCCTGGTGGTGGCCTATCCTATATAATTGCCAGACGCACGATTATGGCTAACTTTAACCTTGAATAAAATCAAAACTACTGAGGCTAGAGGGCTGCAATTAGGTATGTTTGATGACTGGAGGGTGGATGACCAACATACCAATTTGCAGCCCTCTAGCCTCGGTAGTTTTTAAGATTTGTGGGAGGACAGAATAAAGTGTGGATGGATATACAAAGCCAGCACAATAGTTTTCTTTTACAGAAAACTAAAAAGTGATTAACTGTCACATTAGGAACTTAATAAATATAGATTTTGATATTGCTTTTTGACAAGGTTTGTGATAAGCTACATAAGAATATTACAAGGGGAGGAGGGAATAAGGGTGGGAAAAATTACGTATTTCAGCTCCAAGTATAAAAGAAATAAATTGATTAGTCTTGGCTGTGAAAGGTCGATGCTTATTTGAAATTCAACACTGAACATTCATATCGGAGAGAAAGATTTATATTTAAAACCTTTACATTAATGTTAAATATATTAACAGACCTCTGATGTTTTATATAAAACATCAGGACGAAACATTTTACTTATTACAAAGCAAAATATTATATTATGACAAGAAAAACGAAAACACAAAATAATTAAGCTTTGGTCTCTCGTGGACTCCCAAATAAGCGAGCATGCAAAATAAGTTTCCATTCTTCCAGACGATTTTCATCTCGCGTCCGAACGAACCTTTGCGGAAAAATTCGTCATTGTTTTTTCGTCATTCTCAAGGTAGATATTTCTTTGAATGAGTCATTATTGTTCTGTTATAATCCGCGTATCTCGTAGCAAAATCTGAATCTAATGGCTGCATCGCAGAGCAGGTGTTTTAACGTAAAAAGTAAAGAAGACGAAGTTCATTCTTAGAGTTGCCGTGTAGTGAATTTCGATTCAGATCGAACGAAGCTTTGAAGATAATTTTTGTTCATGTCTTATAATTTTTTTTTCAAGAGACTGAGGACTGATTAAACAAAAGGATGTTCTTAAGGATTTGTTTATTGATATTAAATAGATTTTGTCTTCAGACTTAGTGGAAATTATTGCATTCAGGAACAATTCCTTGATTTTTATGATTTTTCCCAAATAGGAATCTACATTGGGATTGTATATAATAATTTTTGACAGTTTTATAAAATGTTGTATTAATATCTTTTACAAATGTAATTCCTAATCATCAGTTTGATTATTAAACCGTGAGTGAAAGGGGAATTTCCCTAAGATAACAGGAAAACCAAAGTTAGAACGATTAGTAAGAAAATAAAGGAAAATAACAAAAAAGTATAAAAGGTAAGATTACTCATCTCGCAAATAGCAAATTCACATTTTTAATAGAAAAACAACAAAAAAGCTAGGGTTTAAAAAAATATTCATCTTACGAATAGCAAATTCAATTATTTTTAATAAAAAAGCAAATAAAAACAAACAAAATAATAGGGTGTAAAAATAAGATTTAATTCGTCTTACAAATAGCAAATACTGAGTAACTAAAAAAAAAAAAAAAAGAGTCGTCCAGTGAAATACCATATATATAAAATACCCTTGACGGGTTTATGCAAAGTCTTAAATAAAAAAATAAATAAAAAACAATAAAAATAAAAATAAAATAAACAACAGACCGTTGAGAGATCCCGCATGAACGTTCAACTGCTTGAATGGTATAGATCCCGTCCTTCAGGTTGTGCCCGCGTGCCCAGAGAGAGAGAGAGAGAGAGAGAGAGAGAGAGAGAGAGAGAGATAACAACATCGCATTTACTGCGTATTTTCATCAACGATTTAATTGTGCTCTGTCATAATCTCATTATTAGATTGTTGAATGGAGAGAGAGAGAGAGAGAGAGAGAGAGAGAGAGAGAGAGAGAGAGAGAGAGACTGAAGACTGAAGACTGAAAACAAAATCGCATATACTGCGTGTTTTCCCTAACGATATTATTTTGCTCTCATACATAATCTTACCATTAAATTGTTGGGGAGAGAGAGAGAGAGAGAGAGAGAGAGAGAGAGAGAGAGAGAGAGAGAGAGAGAGAAACGTCGTGTTTACTGCGTATATTCACCAAAGACTCAATTGTGCTTTGTCATGATCTTATTAAACTGCTGAAAAAACTAACTACAGAGTATATATACATATTTATTTATTTATTAAGTTCATTATTACACACCTGACTGCAAAGGTCTCTAGGAATTAGGCGGTGTGGGGATGGGGGCGGGGTGGGGGGGGGCGGGGTTAGGGTGAACTGCAAGCACATTCAGCTCATATGCGCAGAGGCGTCACTGCATTCAAATGCATTGCAAACAATGCAACTTGTTTTCCCTTGGTATAATTCGTTTTTTGTGTGTGTTATTCTATGTTGCTATATTCACAGTGTTTCAGCCATGACCCAGTAACCCCTTGTTTTAATATCCAGCCTTAGCCTGTTTTTATCAGTCTTCTTTTTTATCAGTCAGTTTTGTATCAGACCAGTCTGACGTTAATTATAAGTATATGGCAACATCCTAAAGGCAGGTCAGTCAAAACTTAGTTTTTTTACTTTCATTAATAGCTAGATGATGTCTTCAGCCAGACTGTTTAAATATTTGTCTTCATTCAGACTGTTTAAACATTTGTCTTCAGTCAGACTGTTTAAACATTTGTCTTCAGTCAGACTGTTTAAACATTTGTCTTCAGTCAGACTGTTTAAACATTTGTCTTCAGTCATACTGTTTAAACATTTGTCTTCAGTCAGACTGTTTAAACATTTTTCTTCAGTCAGTCTGTTTAAACATTGTCTTCAGTCAGACTGTTTAAACATTTGTCTTCAGTCAGACTGTTTAAATATATGTCTTCAGTCAGACTATTTAAACATTTGTCTTCAGTCAGACTGTTTAAACATTTGTCTTCAGCCAGACTGTATAAACAATTGTATTCAGTCAGACTGTAAATCAGTTAGAATTTCCATCACTGTTTAAAGTTGCAATTTATATTTTCTTCAGTTTTACTCAGTTAGTCTGACTGAAATTTGTCTTCATCAGATATAAATCATATATATATATATATATATATATATATATATATATATATATATATATATATATATATATATATATATATATATATATATATATATATATATATATATATATATATATATATATATATAATAAATAAACAATTCGTTAATTAACACACTTTTCTCATCAGGTAAACCACGTGTTTCAAATGTGCGTCTCTGACTCATTTAAAGTAATCATCAGGTACACCAAATCACGTGTCTGTATGTATGTGTTTCTCATCTGTTCAAACATGTTAGATCTGAACTGACGCTTTATCGATAACGACATTCGATAAAGTGGACACAGTATATTATATTTGTTTGATTTCAATAATTCAATTCAAGGTTCCGGTCCAAGACGAATGAATATCAATAATAAAAAAAATTCCCCAAACAAAATAAACAAATATAATTCATATGGCTGCATCTGGCATCCATAAACGGAAATCAAGTTGCCAGATAGTGCTGGAAACGGCCTCTCTCTCTCTCTCTCTCTCTCTCTCTCTCTCTCTCTCTCTCTCTCTCTCTCTCTGACGTCATGTCCACAGGTTGGGGAATGTCAGACTCAACTCGGGGCTGGCTGACCGCGCGGGACAAGGCAGACTGACGAATTTCTATGACGTCATTCAGTCAGTCTTGCGACTATGAGTTACCTCAGAAGTGTTTCGTAGGCTAAAACAATGGTTTCTCTCTCTCTCTCTCTCTCTCTCTCTCTCTCTCTCTCTCATTGTCTGAACTGGACTATGAACAAAGGAATTTCATTGTAATTTAAAGAATAAAAAATAATTGGAGTTTCAATCGGACTGGCTAAGATATTGGCTATCTCTCTCTCTCTCTCTCTCTCTCTCTCTCTCTCTCTCTCTCTCTCTCTCTCTCTCTCTCTCATTGTCTGAACTGGACTATGAACAAAGGAATTTCATTGTAATTTAAAGAATAAAAAATAACTGGAGTTTCAATCGGACTGACTAAGATATTGGCTATCTTAAATGTAAAAACATAGGCCTATATGTTTACAAAAAGTTTGTTTTTGTCGACATAATTTTATCATGCTACGTCGAGTAGGGAAAAATGAAGAATGAAGGACTTGAGAGAGAGAGAGAGAGAGAGAGAGAGAGAGAGAGAGAGAGAGAGAGTTTTAATTAAGTCATTTAAACCCTAGGCAAGGGTTGGCAACAAGACATGATTATAGCCACAGTTATTCAAGAGTTCCTTCATAGAAACGAGATAGATTTTTAACGTCATGTTTCTAGACATTTTTGAAATGCAAATATTGTCGAAGCTTCTCTGTGGCACTGTTGTAGTGAATGAGCTATTGTAATGATATACACTATAAAAATAATGATAATCTTGCTCTGTAATTGTGAAGCATGCATTCGTGTCGACTACTATTTAGACGTCTCTCTCTCTCTCTCTCTCTCTCTCTCTCTCTCTCTCTCTCTCTCTCTCTCTCTCTCTCTCTCTCTCTCTGGGTAACCTCTTTTAATGTAGAACATGAGACTAGTACCACGAATACTTGATCAAAACAAACTCAATGAAGACATGTTCAAATAAACATGGACACCGAATTCTTTCTATGATTCTAACACATGCAGTACATCTCTCTCTCTCTCTCTCTCTCTCTCTCTCTCTCTCTCTCTCTCTCTCTCTCAGTAACATCCTTGTAATGTAGAACATGACACTTGTACCATGAAAACTTGATCGAAAACGCAATGAAAACTAGTACAAATAAACACTGACACCGAATCGTAGGCGCAAGTGAGGACTGAACAACGTAAGAACAACGATGAACAGACGCAACGAAAGACACTCAATAGTGTTGTTCAACACTTCAATCATGATTTACAACTGTTTACAACTGTTTTTTTTAAAGGAGTGTATTCCTCGAAAAGGATATGACTTCAAGAACTTGGTTTTATTTTGGGAAGAACGGAGAGTTAAGGGGTGTATGTGTTGTGTTGGTAGGTGTGGTGGGGGAAGGGGAGGGTGTTGATTTCCCGTAGTCTGTGGTCAAGAAAAGTATGATACTTAATAACACTTAAGTGTGCAATGTCCTTGGTTTGGGTTGCATTTGGGAACGAAGTTTTTGGTAGAAAGAGAGAGAGAGAGAGATTCTGTTAGGCCTATCATTTTTAAATACGGTTTTAGTATTCAATATCGTTATTAAGAAGCTCCTTTAGATGTTCTACAGCACCCGTTGCCTTTTTTAATGTTTTGGAAGGTTTCTTTGGCTGTGCTATATAAACAGATGATAATATTAATAATGATAAATCACTTCAGAATAATTCACCTCAAAAGGCAATTTTTACCGTACCGGATAAGGGTTGGATAACGTTTCAGATATCCGTTATCTCAATTCCCGGGATCCTTTTCATGTTCGGTTCATGTGAAGTTGTCAAACATAATCACCTCTCTCTCTCTCTCTCTCTCTCTCTCTCTCTCTCTCTCTCTCTCTCTCGATAACGTTTCAGATGTGTGCAGTTCGATTCTCGGAAACCTTTTATGCTCAATTCTCGTGATGTTGTCAAGTGATGTAATCACTTAACCCCTCTCTCTCTCTCTCTCTCTCTCTCTCTCTCTCTCTCTCTCTCTCTCTCTCTCTCTCTGTTCAAATATAGATTGCATATGTGTAATTTACTGCTTCATTTTAAACGTAAATTCTCTAACGGTCTAGCCAAGTTTTGGAGGCAAATCTTATTCGCGTAGCTTTCACGACTTCACCGTCAACATGTCTGTTTCTCTGTCCGTCTCAGTGCAAGTCTGTCAGGCTGTGTGTCTGTCCCAGTGCTGTTTACATGTACTATTCCCGTCCAATTCATGGCTTTCACTTCTGTATTAAATCCCGCACCAGAATTTATCCAAACGATTAGCATTACAAAGGAAAGACCGCAGCGGGCCGGGGACTGAACATAATGACCCAATATACTGGCTAGATTTGGGGGGAGTTTTTCCGGTCCTTGAATGCTTGTTGTGGGCGGATCCCTTCGTCAATGCTGTCAATTAGGGGCTCGCACTGCTGTGAAAAGCCACTATGAAAAAAACCCTCTTCATTTGAGGTCTGTTTTTAAAGCAGATTGAATATTTTTAGAAGTACAGTATATTGAATCTTGGTTGGATATTTTTCAAGCTGATTCAGAGTACTCTTACCAAGCCGCTTGTCAGTTGGCAATTGTTACATCACTATAAAACAGCCGTTCTGGCAATAGTATGAAAGAGCTGTGCAACAAAGAGAGGGTCTATTGCTGTTTTAAAGCACTGTGCAGCAAAGAGAGGTTCTAATGCTGTTTTTAAGCACTGTGCAGCAAAGAGAGGTTCTAATGTTTTAAGAACTGCAGCAAAGAGAGGCTCTAATGTTGTTGAAAGTGCTTTGCAGCAAAGAGAGGCTCCAATGCTGCTGCAAAAGTGTTTTGCAGCAAAGAGAGGCTCCAATGCTGCTATAGCAGTGTTTTGCAGCAGAGAGAGGCTCAATGCTGCTGTAAAGTGTTTTGCAGCAAAGAGAGGCTCCAATGCTGCTATAAAGTGTTTTGCAGCAAAGAGAGGCTCCAATGCTGCTGCAAAGTGTTTTGCAGCAAAGAGAGGCTCCAATGCTGCTGCAAAGTGTTTTGCAGCAAAGAGAGGCTCTAATGCTGTTGCAAAGTGCTTTGCAGCAAAGAGAGGTTCTAATGCTGATTTAAGGCACTGTGCAGCAGAGAGAGGCTGTAATCCTGATTTAAGGTACTGTGCAACAAAGAGAGGCTCTAATGCTGTTTTAAAATGCTGTTTCAGTGGCCTTATTTTATTTCCCGACCTTCTAGAAGACTAAGAGAGTAATTACTTATGGCCTCTTAAGCTCATCAATTATATGGGGGGGGGGGCGGGGGCGGCTAGCATTTCCACCACCAAGGTGTCCACAACGTCCCCTGGGCTGTTGTCAGCCTTGGGAACCACCTTTTGCCACTTCCTAGGGCCGTAAAAGCGATTTAGAATTGCCTATTACCCCCACAGTAGGATTCAGTGACTTATAAAGTGTTGGAGAGAGAGAGAGAGACCTAGACCTAGACCTAGACCTAAACGGCTCACTAACTTGGTCTATGAACCCAACAGGTCTTCCCTTCCGAAATGGGAAAAGAAAGAGAGAGAGAGAGAGAGAGAGAGAGAGAGAGAGAGAGAGCGAGAGAGAGAGAGTGAGAGTCACAGCTTATCTGTGATGACAGTAAATTTAGGAAACGTTAACATTTCCTGTTATTTACAAATTGTCACCATAACGTTACCATCACGGCGTTATCATCGTGTTATCACGGGCCATAAGTCATCATCCTGCATTAACAAAGAAGACGGTGTTATTGTTACGCATAAAAAAAAACAGATGCTTTCGGTGCCATTGATGATAAAAATTGCCCTTGTGTTCTCATCAAAGACCATTACAGAACTGGAGAGGAGAATGAACAGAATAGATGATAAGAAAAAGTTCATTTTGTTATATCTCCAGAATCTGACATAAACTTACAACCAAAATCTTCCTGGAATAAAGAAATTAGAGTGAATTCTCATCAAACACCGTTACAGAACTGGAGAGGAGAATGAACAGAATAAAAGATAGGAACTCAAAAATACACAATCTCATTACATCATAGGTACTCAGCTCTGCTGTGCTGTCAAAGTCATATTTGATGGTGAAATGACACGTTTGAGTGGCAAGATATAAGAAAAATTAAGGGTTATATTATTGATAAAAGCATGAATAGGATAAGAGAGTGGATGATGTCGTCTATAAGAAAGTGGTAAGGAGCAGATAAGATAATAGGGTACTTAGAGGAAAGGGGTTAAAACCAGATGTTTCATTGTAGAGCATTTTTCACCAGGTTTGTGTATGAATTAGGTATCAAGGAATGTAGGCCTAGTGTATATATAACACAGAATCACAAGAAATTCTTGACTGTTTTGAGCAGAATCAAGAATATATTCGCATTTACAGACATCATTCTCTTTGTAAAGAAGCTTACATCTTATATGGTTTTGGTAGTATTTATTGCCAAGTTCTTATCTCTTAACAACAAAATATCTTAATATTTTTATAAAATCATACCTCCAACAGCCAGTTTCTTAAAAAAAAAAGTGTTTTCAGAATTAAAGTTTTTATTAGAATGCACAAAAATTATTCATAGTAGCAATCCAGTCCTAGATACTCAGATATGAAAAACCTCTTGGACAAAAAATCGATGCCTGTGAGAATTTAGCCTCTGTAAACAATCTGTTTTCTTCAGTCTCCCAAGAAATTTAACAAGCACCAGAATATTTTTAAAGAAGGCTGTAGCCTACATTGTTATCAGTAGTATCTCAGGATGACACTGCATCCTGTATTTTGCTTTTGCTAACATAATCATCTTGCCTTCATTTACAGATCTGGGTGAACTGTGAAATCCAGAGTGTCAAGCCAAGCACTGGAGTCTCAAAGCCACTCAGTTCAAGACGTGGAAAAAGGGATTTGGAGTGATTAGACATCAAGACAAAATGAGATGAATCACAAGGATATTAAGCTGAGGATGGAAGACGACTCCACAGTTGCACTAAGAATTAATAGTTAAGAGAGGTTGGACAGCAAAATTGAAGAAGTGAAGATAAAGTTATCAACTATAAAGTGGGGGCAGTAGGGATGCTTACAGACACCCTGTAGTAATGCCTACAGTACGCCATGCTAGGTACACTAGCCCACTACAAGATTCACAGAAGGGAACATAAAAAGGCTGACACGATTGTCCTTTGTTTTTACAGAGTATAATGAAGCCATTAATCATTTTAATCGGTGGGTGTCATTGCTGATATTTTATTGAGGGGAAAAAAAACTTTGTAGTTCAGTATTTTCCATCGTAATTCTAAAATTTCTCTTTTTCAGATGCACTGAATATGCATCAAGTTCTCCATGTGAATTCAGACAAATTCTGGCACCCTTACTGCACAAAAATTCCTCACTGTATGACACAAAGCAATATGTTAAATTCCTGAGAACACTCAAAATAGATGGGCTACTGAAACTTCATCATACAAGTTCATAATTCAGTACCACACAGGTATGTAATGTACAGTATTAATGATAACTTTTAAAAGCTTTCCTAAGAAGGTAACATAGTTATTTTGTTGTGTGTGGTCTGTTGGCAAGATTTTTGAAGCAACTATTGACATATTTCTTTCAAGATTTTTGAAAAAAAAAGTTGGCTTTTAGCATGCAACAAAAAACAGGTTTTGATGTAGGAAAAACCTATTTTTGGTAAATTTCATCACGAAATCTGGAAATTATTAGCTGCCAGCACATGCATCCATTAGTGGTTAACGGGATTCATGGCTAAAAACACCAGCCAATAGCAAAACCATTTAATAATTGTTAAAAATATAAAAACCATGATGCCAAAGTTACTTGGTATGATGATAAACTGTACAAGTAATGGTAATATTATTAAATAATGGAGATTAATAACTTGATAAAGAAATGTTTAAAGAATATACTATGGAAGACTTTTTGTGCTGTTGCAGTTGAGTAAATGAAAAGCATCTTAAAAAATTGTCAAAAGACAAACTTAAAACAACAAGACCTACCTTTTATAAAAGCTCAAGTTCTCAGCCTAAAGAAATAATGCAGACCATTGACACCAAAACCAGTACATTGCAACTGCAATAAATATGGATTTACTGGAATCAAAGTAAAAAAAATTCTCTAAGTACTGTTGACAGAACACCATGCATCAATTAAGAGACTTAGCACACGAAAATGTGTAACTTATAGTCAAGGCTGCCATGATAAAACCAAGGAATGTTCTTTCTGCTGTTTATGCTTGGATTTATACTTGAATCACATGCAATAGAGATATTAATTGAAAACAGAATGAGCATTCATATTTGAGAAGCAAATGGTATCCCCACGCCTTAAGTGCATTGAAATGGTATTGAATATTACTATCATAACATCCCTCTCTCTCTCTCTCTCTCCTGTGGTGATAAGCTGGTTCCAGCCCATTTGTGGTGCCTTTTACAGTAACTTTTGTGTCTGAAGTAGAGAGGTGCTTCCTACAAATCTGTAAAAGGTACTGAATGCTTTTGGGTGTGAACGTCCAAATTATTCAATTATACTCCAAACTGCAGTTTTCAGGCGAGCCTATAGGCACGTTGGTGAGGTTAAACTACTTTACAGGTCGTGACCCATGGTCTATCCAGTCATACGTCCTGAGTCTGAGATCCTTGTCTAATTCTTTTGTTCGTCTGTCCTGGATGTGCCGTGAATAGGGCGGTCATGTTTGTCTCCCATGATTCTCTGAGGATTCCAGTGACTGGTTCCATTCTGTAAACTGCCCAAGTAACAATATCTAGGTGGAAAAGTGAAATGTCTTAACAAAACTAGGTCACAAATAATTTATTTGACCTAGGCCTATTCCATGGTGATTGGATCTAGGCTGACCTGGTCTTTTGGAAAGCTGGCTTGCTTTGCCTGTTTGTGACTAGTAGCACAGAAACCTTTTCTTCTTGCTGCTAGGCAACACTCTCTTGTTAAGTGCATGTCTCCTCAGCCTGCCTAGTTTCACTGTACTGGACTTTAGTCTTAGTCCATACTAATATTACTGTTGAATCTGTCCGTAGTCCCCTAAAGAACATTGGTGGTTGTCGACATCTTTGGCTGCTGACCAGCTCCAACATTTGCTATCAACGCCTGTGTCTCCAGAGGAGAGAACAGCATTCGCCCACATTGGCGAATCAAGGATTGAGAAAGGCGTCATCAAGTTCTCTCACAACACAGTGATGTGACACTCAGACCTGGTGTCCTCTTTCCTTCTTGTAAAGTTCTTCTCCAACATTGTTTAGCCAGCCTACAGATGCACACACACACACTAACACACGCCTGTCTAAGAAACTGGTAGTAAATGTATTTCAAAAGAAAAAATAAATGACACAGTCTTCAGATTATACAATACTATGCAGGGTAATTAGTTAATACAGCAAATTTGCAATTGTATAGAATAATTTGCCAGCCAGGTGTATTGAAATCACACCAGCACAGCACCCACTCAAACATCTTGCCAACTTGTGTGTATTTCAATTACCTGTGAACCAACACTCTGTGGCTGAAAAGCTTTCTAAAAAATAGGTTTGTAATTTGTCACATCAAGGTGTATATGAAACAATTGTCATACATTACATAATTTATTTCTTCATAATGTTTACAGTTATAAAATGTCAACTTTTGAGTGCATCATTTATTATATAACTCTCTTAAGGCCCCACAAGGTCATACTTTCACGTAGTTTTGAGTGAACTGATTGCCCTTATAATACCTGAATTCCATATACATAGGTGTTTGGCTTTCATATCTTAACAGCATGAAAAACTTTCAAGACATGAAGTACTTCATTTGTTCGTCTTTTCTAGTACCAGCACCGAGTCGTGTAAAAACTGCTAGAGTACTGTACTACGTATCTGGAATTTGGTCATACATTTCTATTTTGATAAATTTCCGTGCCTTATATATTTAAATTCCATTTATAAGTTCATATATTTCATGAATACATTTACAGTGTACAAAATTTTAACTAATACCACTACGCTTGGTCCGAGACAGTAGGCAGTGTCATTTGTCATTATCCAGTACAATTAAGTACTGCTCAAGTTGTTTCAGCTCTTGAAACGACAGGAAAGAGGCAGAATGTGTCATTAACTTCTGAGGCTGTGAAAGAAAGAAAGAAAGGGCCAGCTGGCTGACCTACGTGAAAAGACAACCAATCGAGTACCCAGCTTGAACGTATGGATGAAGTAATAAAGGAACCAGCAACGATAAAGGTTGAAGCTAAAAATATAAAATCCAGTAATGGAACAACATTCTTCGTGTTTTCCACAGTGGATTTCTTCTTCGCCAAGAATATCAAAGTGCGAGAGGAGGAAAAAAGGAATTTATCTTATAATGCACTGCAATGGAAAATCAGGAACCAAAAGAAGGAGTTGGCAATGTGTTTCTCTCTCCAGTATACAACGGCTCTGTCCTCCTGATTCAAGCTGTGGCTGGAAAGATTCAACCGAGTCAAATGATTTAAGATGCCTCAAACATTATTGAGAAATATGCCAGAACTCCTAGCCACTGTTTCACGAGCAGAAATAATGTGCTGCGCAGAGTTATGGAAAACCTAAAAGCCAAGACCAGGACACAAGAGGGAGTGGATCTACTGTAGTCGTCAGAATGACTCTACAAGCCAAGAAATGCTAACAGAAAAAAGCTAACGGAGTTTCTAGAAGTTGTGGGAGAGAGAAGGAGAAAAACTTAAGAAATAGCTACAGTATTTGAAGAAAAATCATGATAATTTAACCAAGGAAAAGGAATAATGACTAGACCAAGCACCAAAGTGTCACAATCAGGAAAATTTTGATGCAATTTTGAACTACCAATTCTCCTTAACACCTGTTGCTAAACACTGCGTATACCACCTCTGACTAAGCACACTGGCACTGGTAAAAATAAAATATTTGTAATTCATAGGAATAGAGACTATACAGTTAAAAACACAACAATGATTTTGAAATTAAGGAACTTCATCATTGCACCATCTGGACAAAATTCGGCTACAAGATAACACACAACAGATTGTTCATAATCTTCAGCCAAAAGCACTTAGAACACTTTACATTTTAGATCTTAATTGAAGAAGAATGAAAAGGGCCATTAATATAAAAATATTTGTAAATATGTACATAAAAGATAATGGAAATTTATGTACATAATTCTAGTTGAAGGTTTTCCATAAGTTTGCAATAATATTGCACCATTAAATTACCATAATCTTTATGAAACTTAAAATTGCTGAAAGATCCACAATGAGATTTGATGACAAATTTAACACTTTTAATAAAAGGTTCCCTGTTAAACTAGAAAAATATCTTGGAACAGATTACTAGGAAAATGAAGAAAATCCTTTGAAGCCTATTTTTTTCTGTGAAAGTACATATACATAAAAAATGGACAGTTTTTGCATCCTTGAGTTAAGCGACCAGACAGATACACTGTGTTACACTGTGATACAGAATTGCAGAGCACTTGTAGGACTATAGGAAACTTTTTGACGAGATGCACGAAGCAGCACAATGAGATTTGCTTACACTAATGTCACATTACTCCAGATACAAAACTCTGATAATGTGTAACTATAAAAATAAACATTTGTCAAGAAAAGGCAACTGCTCACCTCAGAAAAGTTGTTATGGAATGACTGGGAATATCACAGTTACTGGAAACGGGTTCCAATAACAATTCAAGAAAATGAATACATAAAACTTTAATAAAATGCATAAATAGAACCTACGATAAAAGAATGAAACCAAATAACAATATTTGTTGTTTTCATAAATAATAAAAGTAAATAAAAATGTTAACTCAAGCTACATATATTTTGTGACCAAAATAATTAGAGAAGCAACATATACATATATATAAAACATTGATCGTGGGAATACTGAATAAAGGATTACTTTATAATTCACTTGAAATATTAAATCACATAGAAACATCCATATATATAAATCGTTGTATGCAACAAGTCACTTACAAAAAACCTTGTCATATGTCTAATAATATTGCAGGTTAAAACAACCACTTCCTCACTGGGAGGTCTAACGCTTTAGACATCGTAAGTTGATGCAGATACGTTTCCACCGGTTCCAGTCCAGTTGGTGTGGTGGAACTTGCCTGGCGAGTCGGCTAGCTCGTAGGTGTGGGCACCGAAGTAATCTCGCTGGGCCTGCAATATTCACAGAGGTAAGTGGAATACATTCACCCTTTTCATTGATAACCACAAGCAGATGATTCAAATCAACTTAGCATTGATAACCACAAGCAGATTGATGCAAAATAACCCTTCCATTAGTAACTTGTTTCACTTTAATTGATTTAAAGTTCTCTATGTACATTATTCATAACAGTTTTCTAATAAGACGTGTCACAGTTTTCTAATAAGACGTGTCATTCTTATACAATTGTTATTAATATATATAGTATTACTGTACTTTTTTGATAGTCTCAAACTATGCCTCCCTGTAAAGATAAAATACCAGACAGTATTGCATACTGAAATGGGAGTACTGTATATTCTTTAATTTTGTATAATTTGCTGAAGCATAACACTGACTTTGTGAAATCCTTGATTCACATTAATCTGTATTTGTGACTTAACAGAGTCTTCTTAAGAGCAAGCAGGAATTGGTCAAAACTTGATAATGGGGTAATTAACTGATGATTAGGTGTGTAAGGGGAAACCCCCACTCACCTGTCATCACCAAGCACCTTTTTCCTTCAGTATCAGGAACTAAGCAATGTGGTTCAGGAGAGATCATGATAAAATACTCTTGTTTGTACACCAAGGAAAAATACAGATTACACACCAAGGAAAAATACAGATTACTATCTAAAATTCTGTTTGTTTTTACAGAGGTGGTCTCTCAACTGACTGGCAGGAAGGATCTCGACCTGGTTGCAGTCATGATAGTAGGCAGGAGAGCTGTGAAACCTGTAACCATCCTATTTGGTCTAGCAAGGAGAGGAATTCCAGGGAGAAGCATTGTAGCTCAGACAGTCCCACCCATATATCTATTCCCCACTGCCTCTACTCATTGGAAGGACTAAGAAGGTCCCCAAAACCAGGCTGTTCTGTTGTACGAGGTTACGCTCAAAGGAAACTTCTCAAAATGAAGTTGCTGTTCTGTAGTACAAGGTTACTCTCAAAGGAAACGTCTCAAAATGAAGTTGGTCCACTGATTGGCAATGATGTCATAGGAAATTCGGCGCTTTTCCTCCCGATACCAGCAACATCCTCAACTTCACCTTCCCCTCCTCAGATGTGACAACAGTGATGGCAGAGTCAGCATGCTCAATGAAAGGTTGAGCCACAATGCTGCTTATCAAGAAGCCATGGCTCCAAACTCTGCTGTCAAGAAGGCTGCACCTTCTCATGGAGCCTTCAGTGAGAGATTATTTGTCAGTCACCAGTCTGTAGACTGACGAATTCAAGTGCAGAAGAGCTGTTTCGGCATTCTCCAGTACATAAAACTTCCTCTGGTGCATTAGCAGCAGGGGAAGGAACGAACTTGCTTGATTGCTGGACAGCAGGAAACTACTGACCAGGAGATCTGACTGTAGACGGATGAATTCAAGAGCAGAAGAGTTTTTTCGGCTTTCTCCAGCACATACCATGCAGCTAGGAGCTCTGACCATAGACAGATGAATTCAAGAGCACACGAGTTGTTTTGGCATTCTCCACTACATTCCTCTGGAGCATCAGCTGCAGGGGAAGGAATGAACTTACTGGACAAGAAGGAAATTCTGACCAGGAGATCTGACCGTGGACAGACGAATTCAAGAGCAGTAGAGTGCAGAAGAGCTGTTTGGGCTTTTTCAAGTACATAAAACTTCCTCTGGCGCATAAGCAGCAGGGGAAGGAATGAACTTTCTTGATTGCTGGACAGCAGGGAACATCTGACCAGGTAATCTGACCGCAGACAAATTCAAGTGCAGAAGAGCTGTTTTGGCATTCTCCACGACATAAAACTTCCTCTGGTGCATAAGCAGCAGGGGAAGGAATGAACTTTCTTGATTGCTGGACAGCAGGGAACTTCTGACCAAGAGATCTGACCGTGGACAGACGAATTCAAGAGCAGAAGAGTTATTTTGGCACTCTCCAGTACATAAAACTTCCTCTGGTGCATCAGCAGCAGGGGAAGGAATTAGCTTGCTTGATTGCTAGACAGCAGAGAACTTCTGAATAGGAGATCTGACCGTAGACGAATTCAAGTGCAGAACAGTTGTTTTGGCATTCTCCAGTATGTAAAACTTCCTCTGGTGCATCAGCAGCAGGGGAAGGAATTAGATTGCTTGATTGGTGGACAGCAGGGAACTTCTGACCAGGAGATCTGATTGAAGACAGACAAATTCAAGTGCAGCAGAGTTGTTTCAGCATTCTCCAGTAGACAAAACTTCCTCTGGTGCATCCGGGAAAGGAACGAACTTGCTTGATTGCTGGACAGCAGGGATGGAGATGTGACCATCGGCCTGGTCCAAAATACTACGAGCCAGCGGGGACTACGACAATCTGAACAGTAGTCAGGTTCCAGGATCTGCTTCAGGAGTTGATGTGACCAACTTTAGATGAGGTGCCTTAGTTGCCTACCCAAGATCACCGCACATAAAATGAGCTCAATGATGTCCTGAAGGGGCTATTCCAACAATTCTACCTGCTAGGTCCTGATGGAGTGAGACCATCCTGTCCTGTCCAGGAAGCTGTGGGAGTAGTCAAGGTATTGAGCGTGCTTTATAACCTTCATGTCATTTACCTACGAGTATAACTCTTGCAGCTGAGAAACCCCATCACTGCCCCTAGAAGAGAAAAGGCACTCGGGATAGTAACTTGGCAGCAGGAAAAGAGAGCAAAAGGAAGAGCATGACAAGGAAGAGGAGGAAGAAAACCTCTTATGCCCTTACTCTCTCCCCTTTAGAGGTGCTGGAAATCATAGTTAGGTGAAGAAAGCAGACATCGATGAGCAGTAGCCATGGCTGATGTTGCAGATACCCCTACCTCAGGAAACATGATTGCTATTAAAGGCTGAACAGCACTAAACTTCTTTACCAGCAAGCAACAGCAAATGAGGGTCCTCTCAACTTAAGCAAGGCTGAGTGGTTGAGGAATGCTGCAAAAGTTAGGCTTCCCAGAATACCCAAGAAAGGCTCTAATGAAGCACATGCATGTGTAGGGGGTCTCTCACCTGGGGAGAGCCTAGCGTGCACACCTGACTCACCACTTGACTAGAGCGCAAAGTAGGTCCCTACTTGGGCTCTCGTCTGGTGGCGAATCAGATGTGCGTGCTTGGATCTCCCCAGGTGAGAGACCCATACACATGCTTGTGCTTCATCACTGCCTTTTCCTGGTATCCTGGAAAGTCCATCTTTAGTAGCATTTCTCATCCACTCAACCTTGGTTAAGTTGGAAGGGCCGTTGTTTACTGTTGCTCACAGGCTGAAGAGCTCAGTGCTATTTAGCCTCCAGTAGTGGTTATCCTTCCAGAGTGAGATGTACCCATGAAATCAACCATGGCTGCTGTTCTTCGATGATGATGGCAAAGTAGTGTGCTGAACAGCCTCTGAAAAAATATGATGCACTTATTATTCGAAGATTTGAATCTCCAGAGAGGGAACAATCATTTCTACAATACAAGAAGTCAAGCAGGGCAAGATCATACTGGGAGAAGCAAATGCTCCCTAGACCAAGTGTAGCCAGTTTCCTTAGTACTGTCTATTGCTTGAATCAGTCAGCAATTTATCCTGCATTACTTAAGCAAGCAATTTATCCTGCACAGCTAACATCATTCTGCAATTCATCCTCCAGTTTTTCAAACCAGTGTTAAGACTAAATTCATAAAGGGAACTTCTTATAAACAGGAACATTACTGATTCCACAAAAATTTATCAATACTTTAAAGTGAAGTAACATCAACTATGAACAACTTACCTGAATCAGGTTGGCAGGGAGGGTAGCCGATCGATAGCCGTCATAGAAGGACAGAGCAGATGACAGAGCTGGAGTCGGAATGCCTAATAGCACTCCCTGGGCTACAACCTGTCTCCATCCAGTCTGGCATTTACCAACAGCGTCTTTGAAGAAGTCATCCAGGAGAAGATTTGTCAATTGAGGGTTGTTGTCAAAAGCATCCTTAATTTTGCCCAGGAACACACTGCCAAAAAGAAATATATATTAGTTTCTGTTGTCGTCATGATCATAAAATAATGTAAGTCTCCTAGAATAAAATACAGCCTTCAAAGAATGACAAATTATCGTCCAAGCTGAAAACAAATAGGAACCTAACAAAATTCTTTTGAAGGTGAAGAAACTTACTGAAACTGAAGCTGTAATTGTACATAAATCTAGATTTGACAATCCAGTCTAGTTCTTGCTGTGTGATAATTTGCTCTAAGAAATAAATGTCATTTCATATTTATTGGTTTTGATTAGCCCTTCTCCACACGTTATGAAATAGAAAGGGTATCAGGTGCAAAAATAGTAATCTGGATGGCTGAGAACTGAACAGTTATATTTACACTAACTATTCTGGATCTATTGGTACTAGGAAACACTTTAAAGGGGTTTTATTTTACTTGGGTTTGAAAATATTGGCAGTCAATTCAGATCTTAAGTGCAATATCATCCACTCCATGGCTTTCTGGAGTCATGAATTTCAAATTCTATTCCATTTATTCACTCTTTCTTGCTGCACAGTACAAGTTTTTTATTAAAAATAACATTTTCCAATCTCTCTAATGGTTTGTAATTTAGGCATGTACATATAAAAATTTTTCTTTGTTATGAGAGGGAATTCTACTTCAGAAGACTGGTATTATTGTCCTTGTTGGAGTAAAATTTTAAACCTCTAAAAGGACTAGTAATTTTACATAAATTTATATTACCTAATGTCAAGATGGCCTGAAAAGACTCAAGTCTTTCAAAAGATGATAAATCTAGCCAATTATAAAAAGAATTAAATCATCAAAATTATATGCACTGCGCAGATGGCCAACTGATTATTCTGCGTGACAAGTCAGTGTGAACATATAAGATTCTGCAAGCCACTGAACAAAACCGCAAGTACCATGACGTCTGTTCTCTAGGAACTCCTAAACTACTATTTGAGTAATGTGGCCCAAAGACACCAAAATAAAAGTATTTTTATGAGAAACTATTTTTTGCTAAATAAGCAACAATAATATAATTATGAATCCTGTTTGTATATTTCAGGTAAAAAAATCAATTCTAACAGAAGCAAATTTCTTTGGCTGAAAATAACCGATACAAACCTTCTGATAATGCAGCCACCTCTCCACATCAGGGCAATGCCACCGTAATTTAAGTTCCATCCGAACTTCGCAGCGGCTTCCCTCAGCAACATGAAGCCTTGGGCGTAAGACACAATCTTACTGGCATACAATGCCTGCAAATATTGGAATAGGATCAGTACAACTGAAATGGAGCATGTAAAAAAATATATAGATTACTTTTGCTCCTAATGCCTGAGAGCTTCATGCAAGAGAGCCTATGTACGTATGAAACAAAAGCACTGCAAAAGTTAGGGTAGCTGGATGTCAAAATTGTGCTGAATTTTCAAGCTAATTATATAGAAGATGACTAGGCCTAAACAATCTAGCTGACACCCTCCTGCAGGGAAGGTCCAGAATGAGCACTCCTGCAGCTAATTTTAGGCCTAAACAATCTAGCTGACACCCTCCTGCAGAGAAGGCCCAGAATGAGCACTCCTGCAGCTAATTTTAATCTGTTTTTGTAAAACTTTGGGATAGGAATTCAATTCATGTTCTGGTAACTTCATCCACATCTTTTTAACCGTTTTGGAACTGTAGAAGAAAGAGAAGGCGTACACATATTACATACTGAACCTTACATAGAAATCATTCAAATTCCTACCTTTCTAATATTTTCAATGAATTCTTCCTTATCGCCTTCATATTTTGTATCTTCGGGGCCAACCAGGATGTCACTGGCTTTTACACGTTCATCCTGCAATAGAATTCCAGAATTAGGACATGGTAACATTCCAGTTTGCAATAACACACAAAAAAACACTAGGATCGAGCATAACCTATGAACGGAAATAAGCAGTAGGCATAAAATTATGCAACGACTATATTGATCTGAGTTCAGTGAGTCATGTTTTACCTGTTCTTACTATAGCTTAGTGGCATGGTTGCAGACTGCAACAAGTCCAGTTTTATTTACTCAGCTCTTTATAGCACTGAAGAAAAGTTAATTTGCAATACGACAAGTACCTGGAAATTAGATGGGTCTTCGGATAGCCATCAGTGTTAAGTACAAACTAAAGTAATTGTTACTTTCATAAGTTTGAAGCTTAATGACAAAACTTTGGTGATGACCATGACCTTGGTTTAATATGGTGGTTCCACTTTTATAATTCCTACATTGATCAAGTCTTATTCCTAGTTTTTCTTGGCTTGAAAATAAGATAATGCTAAACAAACCTGTAATTCCTAGCAGTAAAGAGTGTAGCCAGTGGCCTGTTGGATTAAACCCTGGTAAAAATCTTGCACCATACTAATTTCCAGCACTGTAATATCCTATCTTTTACAATCAAATCTTCCCCAAAAAATCTTCATGTTCAGTGATAAAACACTACATACTATGCTCTAGTAACTCAAAGTATTGTATCTTTAACTATACAGATTTTTTCATGGATTAACAGTTAACTCTAATTGCGAAGTAAAATCAAAAACTTCATAAAACATTGACGTACATGCTAATGGAATCTACAGTATTTGTCTAATCTGCATTCTCAAAATAAAAGAGAGGAAAAAGACGTGGCATCTGGCAGCTTGAAAACAGACAGATCTCAAAGATGGAGACAGTTTGGACAAAGTGAGGGAAAGTGAAGAGGAACTTCAGTCTGAAAGTATCGTAGAAGATATGGAATTAGCATTAGCAGGACGAAGATTTAGATCTATAGGAAGACCATGAAAACATAAAATGTGTACAGATGAAGACCTAGGCCAGATGGAAATTCAGACAGCGCACGCACATGACGGAGAGAATTCGTTTCGTGTCAAATCTAGTGCCTGATATATACGTAGTAAAAAAGATAATAACAGCGAAAAAACACCACTTAATACTTCATAAGATTCAAATGTACATTAAATTAGGAGGATACTGTCGAATCCAACTGCGTAACGCTTTCAATCACTTCTTCTACATACCTTCAAAGATGACAGGCAACGCGCAAACACGGACTCTGCGATGAGGGTGGTCGGCGTGCCATAATCCAGGCCCGAGATGGCAGTCCATTTGCCAGTACCCTTCTGTCCGGCGGCATCTCTGATCTTCTCGACCAAGTGGGTATCTAAGGGCATGAGCATTTTTAAAAATTAGGCGTGAGAAGCCAGAATCAAAAAGTGCATTGCACTATGATGTACATGCAGCTGTTTCAATAACTCTATTGATATTCTGCATTTCCTATATCCTATCTTACGAACTTTTTATCCTATCAAATGAGAATTCACCATGATTACTAGAATCTTTAATAAACAATAAAAATGTACATTATTACATTATCTACAGTGATATAAGGTTTAATTTGTGACAAATGTATCCGGATTCAAGTGCTAAAACATGAGGCTGAATTACATCAGTGCTTAAACATATGCAAATCTTTTTTGTAAATCAATACAAAAGCATCAAATTCAATTATAAATTTACTAAATAAACATCCTAATCTACTGAAAACTGAAGTAATTTGAGTCATCAGTTAAATACATAATAAATAATCACAATTTAAAATTTTTCTTACCATCACTATCTTTGAATTTCAAAATGTTGGCAGTGATTTCGATTAGGAAAGAGTCTAACTCCCCTTCATTCCATTCGGCAAATACCTGGAAGATATTTATCATCAGAAAATATAAAAATACAATATAAAAATTCAATGAATAATTTGGTAGATGACACACGTCCTTATGATTTATAAATAAAATGAAATGGCAAAAAGCACATGAACTTATGTTACTCTCTTCATGACTCCAACTTCTTAGCCTGAATTCTTTTACCAAAAAAATTATAATTACCTAAAAATACTGCAATTTGCAATTACAGCCATACACTCAAGAATTATCTTAGCAAACTGATATACAGTACAATGACTATCAGAGATTTTATCGCGGCTGCAAACACAACGGACAAGGATAGGCCAACCCAAGTCACGCACGACCATTGGTCTAACGTTACAGTTTTGTTTTTCACAGATGATTCAATAACAGCCGTAGTGCACCAACTGCTGGTACTCCATAAAAGAAAGCATAGGTTCGTACACGTGTCAGAACAAATAAGCGATTCTTCCATAAGCTTACTTTGCTCATTTCATCACAGTCCATTCCCAGCGCAGATTTCATCAGGTGGTAGGCCTCGCAAATCAGCTGCATGTCGCCGTACTCGATGCCGTTGTGAACCATCTTGACGTAGTGGCCGGCTCCATCCTCACCCACCCAGTCACAACAAGGTTCTCCATTTGATTTGGCACATATGCTCTGAATTAAAAAAGGTGGTTACGATTCTCAAAAAATCTGCCAAGCACAGAAATTTTGTTGGTATTGAAACTCATGAAAAAAATTGATACAAGAATGAATGTGTGAATGAAAGCTATAAAAAGATATGTAATAGAATGTGTGCTGCTTGGTAGCCATTTATCTAAAATAGCAGTTTAATAATAATGATGAAATGATTTACATTATAATGCCATAAACTCATTCATGGTCTGCCAAAATTTTACTTATAAAATAAAACAGCATCCCTTCGGCCCATAGCTTCAACTCCTTTTATTTATATTACCATACTCCATTCACATTCGCGTTCTTCCATCTTACTTTCCACCCTCTCCTAACAATTGTTTCATTATTTTCAGCACTGAATGACTTCATAGGCCCCAATGCTTGGCCTTAGGCCTAAATTTTACATACCAATTCTAATTCTACTTTTCACTTTCTAATTTCAAAAATACATTACTGTATCCATTTAAAAAAGTCCCAACATGATGGATTTGAGACATATTACCCTTTTAACAATACTACAACACGATGGATTCATGGAACTAATGTCAAAAATAAGAGGAACCATGAATCAAAGTCTCCCACCTGGAATATATCTTTGATGTGGGGCCAGGCTTCCTTGTGGCCACCGGGCATAAGAGAGGGACCGTAACGTGCGCCTTCCTCGCCCCCTGATACTCCTGATCCCACGTACAAAAGGCCTTTTTCAGCGAGATGTAGACACCTACGAAAAATACATTTCTATATTCTTTCTGCATGAGAACCAACAGCACGTGAAACAATACATTACCAGCAATACAGGAATAAAATGATAGTAATAGTATACATGTTCTGTCAATCATTTGATAAATCTGGAAGGTTTTGCTTGCTACTGAAATCACTCTGTGAGTGAAAGCTTACATCTGTATTAAATCATTGAAAGAACATGGATATTTTTGTGACTATTTTTTTTTCCAGTTACAGACACCTACAAAAAAATACATTTCTACAGTTTTTCTTCTGCATGAGAACTGACAGCACATAAAACAAAAACCATACCAGGAATACAACTACAGTAATGTACATGTTCCCTCAATCATTTGATAATTCTGTCAGTTTTCACTTGCTACTGACAACTTTCTGTGTGGGTAAGCTGACAGGTGTATTATATAATTGAGAAACTGAGTACTGTCTAGTATAATATTTTGGATTTACTCCTGATATTTTTATAAACATCAATTACAGAAACTGTTATACCATAATGAATGTCACTATACAGTACTATCCTAATCAAGTTTTCATGGAGGAAAAGAAATTTTTAAACGAGATGAGACTTATGTAACATGCCTCCACTTTCCTCACCTCCTCTGAGTATCCTGGTACTCTGAATTGCCACCATCGATGATGATATCTCCCTTCTCCAACAATGGGACTAATTTCTCGATGAAGCCGTCGACGGCTGCACCAGCTGTGGGGAAGTTATGTATCATTAGTGTCAGTATTGAATGATTTCATTATAGTTAAAGGAACCAAGTGTTTAAAGGGTAATATAGTACTGTGCGTACTTTATTACCATGAAAGCATCATATCTACTTCAGAGGACTCAGTACTACTTCAGGGTGACAGAGTATGGCAGAGTGGTCTACTGATATAGCATGTTAGCATCCAACCTAATTATTAAAGCATGACACTATTGATGATGATCATAAAAATATTCACATCAGCCTAAAAAGGAGAGTTCCATATTTTATGTCTGAATGTACAATGTCCTTGCTGATCAATACATCAAAAATATCCCGTGATTACGCGGAGCTTTCTATGATTTAAGATGCATAAATGCTGCATAATCCCGTACTACTTAAAATAGTACAAAACTGAGATAGCAAACCACTTGAGACAAGTGACTCATCCTGATAAGGCTAAGGTTTCAGACGGCAATAATCAATAATCAATGCATCACTAGTTTTAAGAGTGTGGTATATTCAGGACTTGGGGGCTCTGGTGTATCAGGCAGTCAAGAGATGATACGAGAGGTCGCGTCTGGTTGAGAAAAGTCCCCATTCAAAATGAAACATGGTTATTTTACAGTGAATGATGCTCACTACAGACTGACATCTAAGCCAACAAGGACAATTCTCAGAGGCAACTACGTAAACGTAACGGAGATTCATTTAAGAGGGCCCCTTCCTAAACTGGATTAGAAAACTCTGTAACAGAGATACAGATAAGAGGCCTCCTTCCTAAACTGTAACAGATACAAATAAGAGGCCTCCTTCCTAAACTGTAACAGAGATACAAATAAGAGGGCCCCCTTCCTAAACTGTAACAGAGATACAAATAAGAGGCCTCCTTCCTAAACTGTAACAGAGATACAAATAAGAGGCCTCCTTCCTATACTGGATTAGGAAACTCTGCAACAGATACAAACAAATAAGAGGCCTCCTTCCTACACTGAATTAGTAGAGATACCGAAAATAAGAAAACCTCCTTCCTATACCAGATTAGAAAACTCTGTAACAGAGATACAAAATAAGAGGCCGCCTTCCTCAAACGGAGGCTCCTCTCAACTCATACCTTTGACCAACATCATGACACGCCTGGGTTTCTTCAGCTTCGCCACCATCTCCTCGAGAGAGTGAGCTCCAACAACCTTGGTCCCTTTAGCTTCGTTCTCGAGAAAGTGGTCCACCTTCTCGGTCGTCCTGTTGTAGGCACAGACGACCCACTCGTGGTCGTTCATGTTGAGGATGAGGTTCTGACCCATGACGGCCAAGCCGATGAGGGCAATGTCGGCGCTGAAACGAAGAAGTTGGGAGATTAGACTAGGGATATTCGCTCTGTTATTAAAAATGATTAATTGGAGTAAATTCATTCAATACCAACACTTTTGAAAAAGAAAATGTAATCGTGGAAGGTCTCTTGAATAATGACGTTTTTATTTCCATTAACCTACTGGCTATTTCCATCAATGGGCCATTTGCACACTTAAAAATGGAAGGGGAAATAAAGAGGTAATGGCTACATTCACCCCTTTGTAACAGCTGTACAGAAAACTTCCACGTAATTTAGAGTGTCAAATTACAACAATTACTTGTCATTTAAAATAAACAATGATTCATATGGAAAATGTGTAGAGAGTCATAGACTCACAGAAGAAAGAGAGAAAATAAATAACATAAAAACTTCAATAAAAAACAATTATGTGCATACATCAACAGCAGTATATAGTGGGAAACTAACATATTGTTGCAAATGTTTTAAAAATGCTTTCAATGCTTCTTAAACAAGTGACTGGGCATTAGTGACCTTGGTAGCTGTAATGCCAGGCAACTCACAATCAATCAAACAAATGCGTGAGCAATGACATTTGCATTGCAACCAGGAAGACCATTCCAGTTTCACATTAAGGTTATGAGACTTCAGAAACTGGGTAGTGTGACATTGTCACACCTCGACAGAGACATGAAAGTTGATACTGTCGAAAATGAGTAGCACGCACTGGTTCTTGGGAGCAGGTAATTGATTTTGCAAATAGGATTCCTTTTAAAAGCAGCTTACAGAAGATAGGTGTACGGGATATCTTCCAACATGGTCTAAAGTACCATATTATTAGAACTAAGGAACCACCATTTTGGGCAAACTTTAGAAGATAAAATCCTGGGAGGAAGCAGGCATCCTAACATGAAATCGGGATTATAACACGAGAGAGAGAGAGAGAGAGAGAGAGAGAGAGAGAGAGAGAGAGAGAGAGAGAGAGAGGAGAGAACAACTTTCTTCTTCAAGAACTCCACTCCCATCCACAACAACAAAAAGTAGCTAAAAGTTGACCAGATGATCAAACTGAGAGAGAGAGAGAGAGAGAGAGAGAGAGAGAGAGAGAGAGAGAGAGAGAGAGAGAACTCCACACCACAAAAACAAACAAAACAAGACGCTGACCCAAAAGAACGCCTGTAAATCTTTGATTAATTAATCAAAGTCTTCCAGCGGAATTCTCCATTCTGGACGCCTCAAATATCACACAAGAAACTTCCACCGACGGCCTGACCTTGCTCAAAGTGACTAGGCAGAAACGGGAAAGGCCCACGTAATGCAATAAAAAGCAATAAAAGTGTTCATGGTCGATGGAACCTGAAGGCCACACAATATGTCCCCAAGTAACCACGTAAGAGACGAGTGAGACGAGGTACACTCTGACAGATGACGCCTTTCACGCTCCAAGGTGTATGTGTACGTGGGGGTGTGTTTTTTTTTTTTTGCGTAAGAGTGTACCTGCTTGTGTATCTCGTATATGACCTTGGAGACGCGAGGGATCCTCTAATCTTGGTGATTAGCCGTCTTATGACGGATTCGCAAGCAGAACGGAAGAGTCCCCAAGGCAGGAATTTCCCCGATGTCGCAAAGTCTGCTTGCGAGAAAATTAGTTTTGCAACTCCGATAGATTAATTGATTCTCTTGCGTCACGCTGGCGTCAGAATGACAAATGTCATCGTCGCCGTAAACTGTGATTTGCCTAATGTACATATCGGTAAATCGACTGATATTTTATGCCACACAATACTGGAATGTTTAAAATGATTTCAGAGCAAAACCCTGTTTAGTGGAACAGCTGAAAAAAAAAAAATGCGATCAAGTTCCTTCGGCGCCATCGAGTTTTCTGTACAGCCACGGCCCATGAAACTTAAAGCCGAGGCCTGTGAAACTTTCAACAACCACGGCCCGGTGGTGGCCGGTGTTGTTGGTACCTATAGCGGTGCCAGATGCACGATTATGGCTAATCTTAACCTTAAAATAAAAACTACTCAGGCTAGAGGTCTGCAATTTGGTATGTTTGATGATTGGAGGGTGGATGATCAACATATCAATTTGCAGCCCTCTAGCATCAGTAGTTTTTAAGATCTGAGGGTGAACAGAAAAAGTGCGGACGGACAGACAAAGCCGGCACAATAGTTTCCTTTTCAGAAAACTAAAAAAATATACCATCTAGACAGCTGAACTTTATGCAGCTGATAGCAACAAATTGTTTGTTATTAAACTGATCATAAAAATTTCATGAAGTCCGAGTTACATCAACAGCCTCTCTTACAAAACTAGAGAGAGTGAATTACAAACCACTGACATCAAATCAAAGCAATTCTAAAACTGCGTATCCCACATCAAAGGTTAGACACCATTTTTTATTATATAATTAGCAAAATTCATACTGTCTACAGGGAAGTGGTTTCACGCAGGATTTCGAAACGGCAACAGACCCAGTAGTCATGACGTAAGGACCGCGTGACGTCAGCAGAGCGTGACACTTGCAAAAGTTATCGATCATAACTACTGGAATTTAGCTCCGCCAAGGGAATGTTACGCGCTCAGTGATGTCTGGAGACAGCGTTTACGTCACATGTTGGAACAGTTGGGCTGATGTCTTTCACAGGAACAAGATTAAGTCGTCTAGAAGTGGCCTCCATTGTAGATATAAAGCAAAAATTAGTTCTCGTGTATTTATATGATTATGAAAATATAATATTTTAATAATTTACTTACATTGTAATCTAGTTATTAATCTATTTATTGTTTTCATTTTTAATAAGTGGTCTCTTTTTCTGTATTGCCAATTTATCTTCTGTTATTCTTTCGAATGAATATCATAATATTCTTTGGAAGCATCTTGAATTTCAAGTCAATAGCCCCTGTGGTGGGCTTGTTCCACATGAATAGAGTTTATCTTCAGAATAATAATAATAATAATAATAATAATAATAATAATAATAATAATAATAATAATAATAATACTTCTTGCTAATGAACACCATATTCTGTGGAAGCTTGAATTTCAAGTCAGTGGCCCCTGTGGTGGGCTTGTTCCACATGAATAGGGTTATAATAATAATAATAATAATAATAATAATAATAATAATAATAATAATAATAATAATAATAATAATAAGAGAAGAGATCTCACTTATTAAAAAAAAAAAAATTAATAAAAAGATAAAAATGTATTAAAATGCGAGAAGAATAGCATTAGGTTAGTAATGCGTTATTGCATCTTCGCTTGAACTTTCGAAGTTCCAACTGCACGAAAGTTTTTATTTCTAAAACGTCTTTCTGGGCAACAAAACTCCCTGCTGTGGACAATACACCAGTGGTTCTCAACCTGGGGGTCAGCAATTTCCAGGGGCGGGAGCCCTAGGGAAAAGTTAAAAATCCTCTAACTATATTCGTTATTCTCTTAACAAGAGTCACTAAGAAGCAGCGTCAAGTATCTCAATAATTCATTTCCAAAAGAATAAAAACACCTATTTCTCTTTTTCTTAAATTTTCCTTTAAATATGGAAGGGAATTTTACTCATATACGCAAGGGGTGGGGTGGGGGGGGGCGTGGGGGAAAGGAAACTCTTAGAGGGGGCGTGGCAATAAAAAAAAGAGGTTAAGAACCACAGCAATACGCGAAGAAAAATCCTGAATCGACAAGAAGACAATAAAAACAAAAGATTCAGCTTTTGTTACAACTAACAAAAGCATAACGCACCTTGGATGGAGAGAAGGCGTCAAGTCGTATTTATCTCCATCCAACATCCTCATGTTACCTTGTTTCCGGTGTACAATATAATGTGTACACCCGCGTCCGGTGTTGAGTGTTATGGAGTTAACGAGCATGACTCTTCTTACATTCGAATGATCTTTTCAAGTCAAGTCCTCAACTGAACATATGTATGTATATGTATGTATATATATATATATATATATATATATATATATATATATATATATATATATATATATATATATATATATATATATATATATATATATATATATGTAGTACAAGAGAATCAAGAGTCAGCAGAATCTGTACAAGAGTCTGCAAAAATCTACAAGCCAGAAAAATTCTACAAGAGTCAGAAAAATTCTACAAGTGTCAGCATAAATTTACAAGATCAGCAAAATTCTACGTGTCAGCAAAATTCTGCAAGAGTCAGCAAAATCTCAAAACAGTCAGAAAAATTCTACTACAAGTGTCAGCAAAATCCTACAAGTGCCAGCAAAATCCTACAAGCGCCAGCAAAATTCTACAAGTCAGCAAAAGCCTATAAGCCCGAAAAATTCTACACCAAGAGTCAGCAAAATTCTACTACAAGTGTCAACAAAATTCTACTACAAGTGTCAGCAAAATCCTACGTGCCAGAAAAATTCTACAAGATTCAGCAAAATTCTACAGGAAAACGAAAGCAGCTTGGCAATTTTGGAAAATCACTTATACTATATAGCATTGCATGAGTAGCATTCACTCACTACCACAATGCACCACAGCCAATCAGAAGTGAGACAGAAGTTCCAATACCTTCTGTGGATATCGACTGTCCCCCTTCCCCTCTCTTGAGAAAGAAAAAGGTTATAGGAGTCTATTTTGAGGACAAGAACCTTCAATAACAAAACCAATAACCTTTGGGATTCAGGAAACATTCACAAAAGCAGACCAGTCTATAAGTATCCTTAAAAGGACGTCTGGTGGTCGAATTCTATCCCAATTCATACATAATTTAAGATTTATGACAATGATACTAAATCCTAGTACAGAAATCTTAGTTAATGCAAGAATCTCAATATAGGACAATACAAATATTTGCTAAAGCATTTTATGAAATTTTTCCTAAAGTTTCTTGTTGAGACTTGGTGCAAAATTTCTCGATCCTATTACACAAAAATGTCAACCAATAAGTGAATGATTTAATGGCTGAAAACCACGTGTTCAAACTACCCTCTGATTTCTGTATAAAGTTGGGCAATAAATACTAAAAGTAACCTCTGATTTTTGTATAAAATTGGGCAATAAATACTAATGATCTGCTTCCTCAAAGACAGTTGCAGTTTATGCACTGCCTACCTATAATATTCCCCTAACCTCTGAGGCTCATTATACAATAATTAAAAGTCACATGGGAGGTTAACAATGGTAATTGTTCTAGTGACGTTGACATCAATCACCCAGCTGAAAATTATCAGATCTGATGCTATTAATTACAGGAGACCACAGCTCGGCATTCATGCTGGCTGCATTTGTGGGACGTTGCTGTTTTGCTTTCTAAAGATTCTTGATAAATAATTAACAATTAGAAAGTACACTGGTGTGGTGACAATGTCTCAATAAGGGGGTGCATTTGCTTGTGCTACCAGTTGTAAATTTCAAGCCATATATACATGTGTGTATATATAATCTAAAGCCATATATACATGTGTATATGCTTACACCGTGGTTTAAATCACAGGCTCCTTATAAAGTATTGCATATTTCCGGTCAGAATGAAATTTGGAGAGAGTGAGGTCAAATAAACATCAAGATATCGCAGTGCCATCTTAAAGAACAAAATAAATACACCTAGAGTGCTAGACAGCAGGACATCCTTTATCTTTGTGTACCAATAATGACAGCATGCATAACCCAAGTTTATTTCTAGATTAGAGGGGTATGTGGAACTGCAGAGTACTTGAAAAGTGCCATATTCATAACCAAAGGCATCACAGCGCTTCTCTGGGCTACACCACTCTATGCTGTCAGTTTCTAAAAGTGCCACAAATTTTTAACATACATTTAAAATACCAAGCACACAGTTAAACAAGGCCAAATTAGCCATATAACTGTACCCAATTCTAGGTTAGTGTAAGAAGAAAACGCCTACCACACTTAACACTGACACATGCTGTGAGTAAATTGTTAAATTGTAAACATGACAGAAGTCAAATGTGACTTACTATTCAATTCCTCAGTGTCACATTACAGCCAGTTTACAAGGGTCTCTCAAACTTCTAAACTGATAACAACCTATTGGGAGCACTTGGCATGGCTGAATACCTGAAACTACTTACATGGGGTCAACCCTACTCATAACTATCACAGTGGGCTAACATATTAATGTTAAGTAACAAATTTAGTACGTTAAACATGCTTAAACACCTCAAACTACTTACACAAGCTTAAGCCTCTGTGTAGGCAACTTAGGTGTCCCAACATGACCACTTGCAAACTTATAACTCATCCAGATTGCTATACATTAATTAAACACCTCAAATTGTTTACAGAGGTTCACTCATGCACATGAGCATCATGAGGTCTTAACATGACCACTTACCAATTCATATCAACCTACTTGGAGTGGAATACCCAACATAGTCAAACCAGTTACCCTACTTACCCAGGTTCACCCCTCATCACCGGCATCAAGGAGGCGCAACATGACTGGTTCCAAACCTAAAAGATTTTTCAATTACCAGACCAAGTCAAACACTAAAACTGTTTACAAAGGTACAACCCTCCACGTTGGAATCATGCCTAGTTCCAACCTGCTCATGGGCATAATGGAGTCCAAACTTGACCACTCACCAATCAATTCACATTAACCCACTTGGTGTGGAGTTGCCTACCTAGAGTACCGAACATAGTCAAAAACTCAAACTACTTACACAGGTTCAGCCTCCCACATGGGAATCATGCGCAGTTTCAACCTGCGTGCAGGCATATGGAAATCCAAACTTGACCACTCACCAATTCATCTTCACGCACTTTTAGTGGAGTATCCACAGTACCCAACATAGTTGAAGACCTCAAACTACTTACACAGGTTCAGCCCTCTACATGGTAATCATGCCCAGTTTCAACCTGTACAGAGGCATAACAGGAATCCCAAACTGACCACTCGCCAATTCACATCAACCCACTTGGAGTGGAGTAGCCTACCTGGAGTACCGAACATAGTCAAACACTGAAATTACTTACACAGGTTCAGCCCTCTACATGGTAATCATTCTCAGTTTCAACCTGCATAGGAGCATAATGGGAATCCCAAACTGACCGCTTGCCAATTCACGTCAACCCACTTGGAGTGGAGTGCCCAGAGTACCTAACGTAGTCAAACTCCTCAAACAAACTACTTACACAGGATCAACCCTGCCCAAGGCCATCGTCTTGAGAGTCTTGCAAGGCACGTTACCCATACTGCACAGGGACGCCAGCCAAGCGCGCATGTCCTGAATGGCAACGCACAAGCGGCCACACACCAACAGCTCGCTCAGAGCGGTTGACGAGGGAAGGGTCGTAAGGTCCTTCAAGACCGGAGATTCCCGCTGTCCGCCTTTATTTTGTCTCTTTTCTATTCTCTTCTTCAGGGACGCCCTTCAAGAATGCGGGGC
The DNA here is from genome assembly GCF_040412425.1 of Macrobrachium rosenbergii. Lineage (NCBI taxonomy): Eukaryota > Metazoa > Arthropoda > Malacostraca > Decapoda > Palaemonidae > Macrobrachium > Macrobrachium rosenbergii. Next base: position 717,386 of record NC_089770.1, read on the forward strand.
AAAAACGTTACTCACAGCGAACAGCACTTTTTTTTTTTTTTTATTTATGGAATGGCCAGTTTATATTTCACAAGGTGAGCTGAAATCATACAGGTGAATATACCATAAGTAAACCCCCCCTATTCGCAGACTCATGTATTCGTGGATTTCTCTGTGGAATGTGTCTACCCATTAATCGCGGAAAATTCGCCCATTTGCAGTATTTTTCACTGAGAAATATTCACTAATTACTGTATTTTCATATCATTTTCATGACTAAACGCACTTTATGTGATAAAGCTTAAAATACTCAGGTATAAGCATTTTTTGAGGTTTTTTTGTTTAAACTATCAAAATAGGCAGTTCCAAGTGTTTTTGGAGGGGTTTTAAGTATTCGCGGATTTTAGCTATTTGCAGGGGGGGTTATGCATCCCCCGCGAATAAGGGGGGTTTACTGTACAACGTGCACAAAGACACAAAACACTTATACCCTACACAGCACTTTGCTAAACAACTTTCACACTACGAAATTCACTTCACACACAAAAAATGCTGACTCCTTCACTTTGGCAGGGCCACAATCCTCACTCACACGATCTGAAAGTGCACTACCTCCACATCTAAGAGCACTTTTTTTTTTTTTGCACTTACTGAAGTGTGGGGCAACTTTACGTCAGTGGAAAGCGAAGGGAAACTTGCTCTTGTTTACAGGCGAATGTTATTACTCGCTGGATGACCAGTGAAAAGTTTGCTGAGGATCCGGTAAAATTAGTCAAGTCACCGAACATCCATCTCATTTACATCCAAAGGTTCGCGAGGTTCGCTTACAAATTGCACCAGTTTGCCAGAGTGATTCAGCCTCACTGATGTTCTCAAGTTCACGAAGATTGCAAAGTTTGCCAACGAATGTTTGCATCAAGTTCGAATGTATAATAATAATAATAATAATAATAATAATAATAACAATAATAATAATAATAATAATAATAATAATAATAATAGCATTTCCCCCAACCATTAAATCAAATATGAACTCCCTTAATCAAAACCTGCAGAACTTCTTACAGCTTACACCTACACAAAAGCCACACCAGCAGCACATCAACCTTTTTGATATATAAGGCACCATTTAATACTCAATATATATATATATATATATATATATATATATATATATATATATATATATATATATATATATATATATATATATATGCAATAAGTACACATGTATATATGTATGTATGACTCATCCATAGCCTTCTACCTCTTACCTTTTTCCACGGGGTGGGGGAGGGGCAGGTGGGGAAAGGAAGGTAAGACACCCATTTCGTAATGAACACCTTGTGAGAACAATTAAGAAGACCTTGGTAAGATCCATCCTTGAAAGTCGACCTCTAAAACTGCTGGATGCGATTTCCCCTTTTGAAATATTTCTACATTCATTCTCTCTCTCTCTCTCTCTCTCTCTCTCTCTCTCTCTCTCTCTCTCTCTCTCTCTCTCTCTCACTAAATCAAAATAAATACAATTTTTTTTCTACACAATTCTCACAGCCTAAAATCCGTATCGATTTGTAATCCTTCTTGCAAAAATACTTTTATTTATTGACAACATTCACCTTATCATGAATTTTTTTCTCTCTCTCTTTACTAAATCAAAATAAATACAATATTTCTTCTACACATTTCTCACAGTCTGAAGTCCGTATCGATTTTTGACCCTTTTTGCAGAAAGCCTTTTATTTATTGATAACATTTCCCTATCATAAATCTCTCTCTCTCTCTCTCTCTCTCTCTCTCTCTCTCTCTCTCTCTCTCTCTCTCTCTCTAAATCAAAATAAATAGCTTTTTTTTTTAACACAATTATCACAATCTAAAATCCGTATCGATTTGTAATCCTTTTTGCAAAAATCCTTTCATTTATTGAAAACATTCACCTATCATAAATCTCTCTCTCTCTCTCTCTCTCTCTCTCTCTCTCTCTCTCTCTCTCTCTCTCTATTCAGCTTTTGGCTCTCAAATCGATAGAATCCAGAATTAGCGACTCAAGGAAAGCTACAGCAAAGAATGACCTACATAATCCGTTCACATGTAGTAACTTCACTGTTTATGAATATTGCAGTAGTGGTATTAGCCTTGGCTATCATTGGGACTGTCCCACATTTGAAGTGAAATCAAAGGAAATTGATAATACTCTGCATAAACGCGAATATTATTCATGCGTGCAGAAGAAGACATTATTATATATATATATATATATATATATATATATATATATATATATATATATATATGTATATATATATATATATATATATATATATATATATATGTATATATATATATATATATATATATATATATATATATATATATATATATATATATATATATATATATATATATATATATATATATATATATATATATATATATATATATATATATATTCAGTTTTATTGACAACCAAAGGAACATTCTGCGACAATTACCTTGTGTTAATTATCTTATTCTGACACACTTCCCCTCAACTGAAAGCCACCAAAAAAAAAACAAAAAAAAAACAATGACATTTAAAAGAAATACAGTTGATTCAATACAAAAATCCTGTATCATTAAACTGCATCTTTCGTCTCGTCTTTGTCCGTAAGGACGCAACAGTTATACGCTAGTGGAGTGACTTTTACGAAGCGCGGACGGTACAGTAGTGTACTGGGATACTCAATTTAAAATGCGGTTGTCCACTGGTTGGTTTACCTGGGCCAGATTCTTAAGTCTGTGGTCAGGTGTTAATTCCTATTTTTTTTTTTTTTTCGGGGAGGAGGGAGGGGAAATACAGTTGATATTTCCTTGTTCTATTGGCCTGTTCCGTGTTGGTGAGACTGTTCTCTCTCTCTCTCTCTCTCTCTCTCTCTCTCTCTCTCTCTCTCTCTCTCTCTCTCTCTCTCTCTTCGGATTCTCAATCAAGAAACGTATCAGCTATATGTTAATTATCAGAGCACTACATGCCGAATATATTACAAACCCAGTGGACGAACTTTTTTCAGTGGAAGAACTGAGATAAGCACTTCTTACTCATTCTATTATTATTATTATCATTCTATTATTATTATTATTATTATTATTATTATTATTATTATTATCCAGTAGATGAAACCTATTCATGTGGAACAAGCCCACCACAGGGGCCATTGACTTGAAACTCAAGAAACTTCCAGAGAATGTTATTGGCGTTCATTAGGAAGAATTAAGAGGAAGTAAGTTGAAATACAGTAAGCAGAGATACCACTTATTAAAAAAGAAAGAAAAATAAATGTAATAGATAAAAATATATCAGAATGCAAGAAGAATAGTGTTAGGGTATCAATGCATTGTATCTTCGCTTGAACTTCTGAAGAAGTTCCAACCGCACGAAATCCTCATTAGGAGGGAGGCTGGTCCACCAGAGGAATACTTAATTGCTTGACCAAAGGAAGAGAGAGAGAGAGAGAGAGAGAGAGAGAGAGAGAGAGAGAGAGAGAGAGAGAGAGAGAGAGAGAGAGAGAGAGAGACGGTGCTGTGCAAATATAAACTTTTTAGACTAGAAAGTGGTTCTTTTATACACCGCTAACTTTCGTCTTAGGGACCATTACCAGCTTCTTTCATCATCATTATCTATTACTATCATGTAGAAAGCTACAGAGAGAGAGAGAGAGAGAGAGAGAGAGAGAGAGAGAGAGAGAGAGAGAGAGAGAGAGAGAGAGAGAATACCGCTCACATGGATAGAGGTGTGTATTCAAACGTGTAATACATTAAACACACAGTCCAAATTTTCATGAAGAGAGAGTTGAGAGATAGAGAGAGAGAGAGAGATATGCATACCTGTGATTATATAGATGAGAGAGAGAGAGAGAGAGAGAGAGAGAGAGAGAGAGAGAGAATATAGCCTACATGGATTAAGATGGGATGTGAGAGAGAGAGAGAGAGAGAGAGAGAGAGAGAGATTAAGAGAGAGAGAGAGAGAGAGAGATGAGACCAGCTTGATTCAAAATCCATCTTCATATATAGATTTCTACTCTTAAACCCGCATTTACATACACAAAGAAAGAGAGAGAGAGAGAGAGAGAGAGAGAGAGAGAGAGAGAGAGAGAGAGAGAGAGAGAGAGAGAGAGAACTCAAACTTTTTGAATTAAATTGCGTCTTCATACAAAATTCTCTTTTGAAGCTGCAAATACACCTACGTACAAAATGTTCAGCTCGCAAGAAAAATGATTTCCACTTATCGACGATATCAACAATTCCAGGAAGACTGGAATCGACTAAACCAAGTTATTAACTTAAATGTCAAACTTATCATCATTCCAGGCGAGAGTTCGCTAATGGAATAAATTTGTTTGATGTCCATTTTAGTGCTACGAAGATAAAGTATTGCCAAATTGACTACTTCGCCGTAAGAATTAAAATCTATTGTGTTGAACTCAATAGAACTCAAGAACTAAAAGCAAGTAAAAAATGCGCCAAAGTTTCTTCGGCGTAATCGAGTTTTCTGTACAGCGTATAATACTGTATGTAACTCTCAGCCATCGCCCATGAAACTCTCAGCAACAGCCCGGTGGTGGCCTGCGTTGTTGGCACCTATAGCGGTGCCAGACGCACGATCATGGCTAACTTGAACCTTGAATGAAATAAAAACTACTGTGGCTAGAAAGCTGGAATTTGGTATGTTTGATGACTGGAGGGTGGATGATCAACATACCAATTTGCAGCCCTCTAGCCTCAGTAGTTTTTAAGATCTGGGGGCGGCCAGAAAAAGCGCGGACGGACAGACAAAACCGGTACAATAGCTTTCTTTTACAGACAACTAATGAGTAGCTTCAGAACAGATGTTCTGGTGAAATACGAAAGTTCCAATAAGACTGAAAATCACAATAAGTGACGTGGGATTTTGGACACTGATGTCAGTTGTCGAAAGTTCAAAACTTGAAACGCTTCTCATGATTTAATCATTTGCTTTATCTTTTTACTTTTTTGTAAGAGGTCAATTGTCTGTGACGGCACACCTCTCTTGGGAAACCTGCCCTCAAAATGGAAGACTGTAGTATATGCAGAAATACAAAACTGAGAAAAATGGTAGATTATGCAGTTTTCCCTTGCCTTACTACTAATTTCGCAGATACTGCAAATGGGAGCCCCTAAATAAAGCACTGAAGAATCATTCTGAAACTGCAGTAACTTGTGTATTAGTGTTTCACGAGCCCAATAGGTGGCATATCTCAACTTCGAAAATTTTGCAGATACTGCAATTTTCCATTTTAGGGCAGAAATGGGGGCCCCCTTAAAATTCAGACGAATACCCTCTTAAAAACTGAATCCAATCACTTATTCAAATTCACGGACATTCACTGCCATGCAAAATTAAAACACGGATGAATTCGCGAGTACTTATGCGAGTTAACACTCGGAGTCGTCCTGGTAATAGCATGTCAACTGACTCCACTTTCTACATTTCCAGCCGGAATGATTTTATATCAAACACAAAAACGTCCAGGCGGTTTGTCTACAAGACCTATCAACGAATTCGTCCTATAAGTGGCCTTCAACGAACGCACGGAGGTGGGACACTGATTCGTATATATAAACTGAACGCCCCCAAAAAACAAAAACAAAGAATATCAAGCAAAACACACTGACACACTCTTCTCAGCCACGCACGACACTGTCATGACTACAACTAACACCACCAACACTCTTCCAAAGAGTGCCACCTGCATTCCTCAGAGTGCCAACCGTGTTCCAGGCCACGTACCAATCGTACTGCCACTCGTGCACGTCGTCCATGACCTCGCCCGGGAGGAGGGTGTTGTCCTCTGCCGCAGCGTTGGTGGCCATCGCGGGGCGAGACACGAACGGACACTGGAGACGACGACCCAGAGACGCTTGTTCTACATTTCTACTCCCGAGGAATCTATCAATAATTCGCTCGGCGCGAAGAGAAGACCTTTTGTTATTGGCCCACACCCACCCCCCTAAAGTCCGCCATTACTCACTAGGTAGCCCACCCACCCACCCGCCCACGGCTCCCAAATCCAGAGACACACCCCTAAAATCGTCCACCACTCACTACAGTGGCACCACAAGTCGATATTCTTGGTTACGTTGGCAAATAGCATTTCGCCCGAGTCTCGGGAATTATTCATCTGTTATCGGGGACGATGAATACGATAAGGATTGCCTGCTTGCTTGCTTGGCGTCTCCCACCCACTAGCGCTCAAGCGCGCACGCACGCATGCATGCACGCGCAAGCAAACAGCAGACAATATCTCGTAGAAGGTGCCCTGTCACGCCACTTTCACCTTCCGAGTCGGTATTTGGGATCGCACATTGACAAAAAAGTGCTCCAGTAAAATCATTTCGATCATTCAGATAAACGAATTCATTTTACTGATTATTATTTATTTTAAACTACAAAAATGTCAAGTTTCCCTCCTTCCCTATAAAGGGCAGAGAGGCTGGGAGCAAGAAAGATTTGTGGGGGGGGGAAGGGGGTTAGAAAAAGCAGTTCTTCACTCAAAAAGTCAGAGTTCAGGAAGAAATTGAAGTTCTTCTAACTGGTGCTAGACTTAAAACAATTCTGAGAGAGGGCATCAGGTACACAATATGAGAAGGAAAGGACCAGTTTGTACAAAAACTGGGAAGAAACATGGATTATCTAAGGGAAGTAAGGCAGGAATGTATGGTAATACTGTTGAGCCAACTCTCCTTTATGGATATACAGTGGGGATGCTGAGAGAAAATGAAATAAACATGTTTCAAGGCGTTTATAAAAACTGGGAAGAAACAGGGATTAGGCTATTTGTGAAAGTCTTGGCGGGAATGTATGGTGGTGCTGTTGAGCCAACTCTCCTTTAGGGATATAAAGTTGAGATGCTGAGTGAAAATGATAAATAAAAGCTGAAGATGCTGGGAAGAAATGTTTGCTTTGTATATGTGGCACAAGAAGATATAAGACCAAAAAAAATGGGGATATAAGCAAGAGAAATGGTAATGAGATTAGCTTAGGTGAAAGGATGAAACAGTGTTCTGACGTGGTTTGGTCATGTGGAAAGAATGGAGGAAAATAAGGTGATGAAAAATGTAAGGAAGGAAGGAATATAGGATTCAGGCTATAGACCAAGCGCTGGGACCTTTAAGGTCACTCAGCGCTGAAACGGAAACTGACAGTGAAAAGGTTTGAAAGGTGTAAAAGGAGAAAAACTTTTTCAGCTGCACTATGAATCTACTGTTAGGAGAGGACTGAGGAAAGTAAGATGGAAGAAAGAGGATTTTAAAACAGAGGAGGTACAGTAGAGGGGATGAAAGGGGTTGTAGCTGCAAAGAACCTTAAGTATTGCCTACAGTGCACTGCATGAGGTGCACTGGTGGCACTGCCCCTGTACAGGGTTCTGTGTAGGCTAGGAAGAGGCTGAAACTGGGAAATTTTCCTGCACTGGGAGTTCATTAAGAACACTGACCTCACTTGACCAGAGAAAGTCTTACGATTCGTCTTGGAACAGGACTTAGGTAAACACCATTTCCTGAAATATCCACTGTCTCTCTTTCGACCTTCGTTACAGAGCAATACCTGATATCTAGTCGACTGTGGTAGGTTGCGGGATGTGTGGAGAGAGGCATGGGGTTGGCAAAATCATATACCAAAATACTGGGAAACTGCAATGTTTACACACACGGGCACACAAGGAGAAATTGTACTCACAATATCCTGTAAATTCACTCAAAAACTAAGAGATATCCACACAAGGAGAAATTGTACTCACAATATCCTTTAAATTCATTCAAAACAAAAGCAAACTAAATTCCTAGACAGTTAAAACATCACGTAAATGAGGCAAACACATGAAAATAATAGAAACAAATAAATGAAAAACTATCAGCAAATAAAAAAAAAATCACGAAATAACACGACCACAATGATGACACTCCAGCAATAAATAAACTGAAAATAAATAACACAAAAAAAAGGGGTACACAAACAAAAACTGTCACCCCCCCAAAAAAAAAAACACGACCACGATGACGGAAACACTCCAGCAATAAGCAAAAATAAATAAATAATGATAAAACACAGCGGAAACGCACAAATAAAAACACGGGACTCTTAGGCACCGACGTCTGATAGTCACTGCAACAGGGAGGAAGGAAACTTCTCGAGAGGCCCAAGTGCCAACCCTGAGGTAGCACCAACCCCTTTCCCCCCGCCCCCCAAATCTCTCTCCTCAATCCCTCCCCACCCACAAAAGAAACCACTAATTCTAATTCACCCTCCACCCCCAACAAAAACCCCACCCACCCACCCTCTTAAATATATAATTCAACAACCTTCAACACAAAACTTTCCCCTCTTCTCCTGCTCGCTTCTCCCACCCACCCCACCTACCTACAATTTTAATATCCCCTTTCAACCCCCTTCCCTAAAACCAGGACCTCCCCCCCTTACTCGAAAGAAAGAGCTCAACTGGAGAGAGAGAGAGAGAGAGAGAGAGAGAGAGAGAGAGAGAGAGAGAGAGACCCCGCCCAAAAAGATCACTCGGGTTCACCAAAGCGAGAAATTTCTAGGTGCAGGGAATAGAACACCACTTGCTGGTGCTTTCTGGTCCAATCACTGGAAGGCGGGGATTGGGGGGGGGTGTGATATAAGACGTGACAGCTGTCAAATCTATTGATTAAATACTATATCAGTCCATAATAATAATAATAATAATAATAATAATAATAATAATAATAATAATAATAATACTCAGTGTCTGAAGCTGAATATGTGCTGTAAGTAGTACTGAAGTTTCCATGGATTGTGGATCAACAGTCATCCATAGGTTGGCAGAATAATAATAATAATAATAATAATAATAATAATAATAATAATAATAATAATAATAATAATCCACCATTGCTCCACTAAGATAATTAGATACACCAATTAACACTAACACAGCAACTCCCTGTTGCAACTCTCTCCTTCTTGTACAGTACAATTAATTTGAAATTATAATCATCTATCATAACTGATCTATAATTTCGTTTTTTAACAAGTCATTGTCAATATGCCCCAGTCTCAGGAATATATAATTTTCCTTCCACAATTTGCAAGAGTAAAGACGACCCAGCCCACATTTCATAAAGGGAAATGATCTATTTATCGATAACTACAAACATAATTGCTAATAACCTATATAATTCAGTGGGACTTGTAGCCAGCCCGCCTACTTAAGGCATTATTTTAGTATCTTATAAAATTCAATGGAACTCGTAGCCTACCTACTTACAGAATTTTTCCCACGTCTTATAAATTCAGTGGAACTCGTAGCCTACCTACTCACGGAATTTCTTCCGAGTCTTATAATTCAGTGGAATTCGTGGCCTACCTGCTTAAGGCATTTTTTCAGTGTCTTATAATTCAGTGGAACTCGTACCCTACCTACTTAAGGAATTTTTTCAATATCTCTACAATTGAATGTCTTATCATTTAGTGGAACTCGTAGCCTACCCACTAAAGGCATGTTTTCAAAGTCTTATAATTCGGTGGAACTCATTGCTTGCCTACTTATGGAATTTTTTCAGTCTTTATAATTCAATGTCTTATATTTCAGTGGAACTTGTAGCCTACCTACTAAATGTATGTTTTCAGCTTGTTGCCAATTCAGCAGCATTATTTTTCAATGTCTTATAATTTCATAATTCAGTGGAACTCATAGCCTGCCTACTGGAATGTCTTATGTTCAGCGTCTTATAATTCAGCGTGGTATAATTCAATGGAACCTACTTAATTCAACAGAACCTACTTACTTATATCATTGTTCTGCATGTCTTTTAAATTCAGTGGAACTCGTAGCCTACCTGCTTAAGGCATTTTTTCAGTGTCTCATAATTCAGTGGAACTCGTAGCCTGCCTACTTATGGAATTTTTCAATGCCCTATAATTCAGTGGAATGCGTGCGTAGCCTGCCTACTTATGGAATTTTTTCAATGCCCTATAATTCAGTGGAACTCGTAGCCTGCCTACTTACGGAATTTTTTCAATGTCTTTATAATTCAATGTTTTATAATTCAGTGGAACTCGTAGCCTACCTACTTAAGGCATTTTTTCAATGTTTTATAATTCAGTGGAACTCGTAGCCTGCCTACTTATGGAATTTTTTCTAAGTCATTATAATTCGATGTTTTATAATTCAGTGGAACTCGTAGCCTGCCTACTTGTGGAATTTTTCAGTCTTTACAGTTCAGTGTCCCATAAATCAGTGGACTCATAGCCTACCTACTTACGGAATTTTTTCAAGGTCATTACAAATTCAATGTCTTATAAATCACTGGAACTCGTAGCCTACCTACTTAAGACATTTTTTCAATGTCTTACAATTCAGTGGAACTCATAGCCTACCCACTAACGTTATTTTTTCAAAGTCTTTATAATTCAACGTCTTATGATTCAGTGAAACCCGTAGCCTGCCTACTTTCTGCATCCTTCAAACCTCTTGGGTTTTATACTGCAACTCATCACTGCAACTCTGTCGCTACGGGCCCTAGACGCCTCTTGAAATATAGCCCCTAGCCCGTGGGAGGTTTTAAATACCGACTTCCAATCCATTTCCCCCGCCTTGCGGTTCCTGGCCCGCAATTTGGTAATCGCCTTTTCCAACTTTCACTAATTATCAATTCACCTTCTCTCTCTCTCTCTCTCTCTCACTCAACTCTCTCTCTCTCTCTCTCTCTCCCACCCCCGCCTGCCACCTCAATTTACATCATACGCTCTGTTTCCAACTGCTGCTCTCCTGCCTGCCTTCTCTCTTGCCTCTCTCTCTCTCTCTCTCTCTCTCTCTCTCTCTCTCTCTCTCTCTCTCAATTCATTTGTATTCTCTCTCAATTCATTTGTATATTTATGGAGTTCATCATCCGATGGTTCTCTTCAAACATACTTTAGGCTGTTCCAACTAACTCTCTCTCTCTCTCTCTCTCAATTCTTTTATGTATTTATGGAGTTCATCATCCAACGGTTCTCTTCAAACATACTTTAGGCTGTTCCAACTAACACACACACACACACACACTCTTCTCTCTCTCTCTCTCTCTCTCTCTCTCTCTCTCTCTCTCTCTCTCTCTCTCTCTCTCTCTGCTGAAAACCAATAACCGGATTAATTCAATTATCAGTCCAACTTCAAAAAATCCAAATTATCAATAGATACCTTAGGAATCGTTCACATTGGAAAAAAAAAGGTCGCGTGAGAACATATCTAATCAATAATCTTAATATCTTACGATCAAAATCTCTCTCTCTCTCCCTCTCTCTCTCTCTCTCTCAACGAGATCCTTTTACTTTCAATTAGGGTCGCCAAAAGTCCGACCAACAACAGTCGATTAGCAATCTGGGACATTATTCATGAGGTCAACAGGACATAATTATGACATAAAAGATTTTCAAGGAACGCAGCCATATCGTTTCTTGCCTTCCCCTGTTCGGGGATCGATCGCGGGTTTACTCGGATGTGAGACGAGGCAGAGAGAGAGAGAGAGAGAGAGAGAGAGAGAGAGAGAGAGAGAGAGAGAGAGAGAGAGGCTTGCTAAACAGCCTCAGATATGTTAAAGACATATCTGGGAACACACACAAGAGAGAGAGAGAGAGAGAGATTAACGGAGAGAGAGAGAGAGAGAGAGAGAGAAGAGAGAGAGAGAGAGAAATTCTTAGGGTATGATAAAAAAGTACATGGGACATAAAATGAACAATAACGGAGACTAAAGAGAGAGAGAGAGAGAGAGAGAGAGAGAGAGAGAGAGAGAGAGAGAGAGAGAGAAATTCTTAAGGTATGATAAAAAAAATACATGGGACATAAAGGCATCAATACACAAATGAACTAATTAACAGAGAGAGAGAGAGAGAGAGAGAGAGAGAGAGAGAGAGAGAGAGAGAGAGAGAGAGAGAGAGAGAGAGAAAATTCTTAAGGTATGTTAAAAAAAAAACTACATGGAACGTAAAGGCATCAATACACAAATGAAATAATTAACAGAGAGAGAGAGAGAGAGAGAGATTTGCACCAGAGAGGAGAGAAAGAGACGAGAGAGAGAGGTAAACAGCTGAAGAAATCATACTCGTTCAACAGTAAACAGGTGAGTAACTCTCATCTCTCTCTCTCTCTCTCTCTCTCTCTCTCTCTCTCTCTCTCTCTCTCTCTCTCTCTCTCTCAGGGTGATAAAAACAGGCGATGATGATAACCTTGAGAGTGAGTTGCCAGGGTAAATTTTTTTCTCGGAGTTATGAGCAGCAAAGACGATACCTGATTTATTCATAAGTTCAAACTCTCTAGTGATATAATTTGGTGCAGTCCACTACATACATTTTGAATTATTATAATTATTATAATAATAATTCTACATTGTAAGCTACTCTATCTACAGGATTTTACACTGAATACAGAACAATCTGCACTACAACAAAGTAAATATATATCAGAAATATGTGTAAATATATGTATTTTTATATACATAGTTTGTATATATACTAGTAATACATATTTACATTTACACCACAGTGGATTTCTTCACCATTTTAGTGACTCATCCTATTATTACTATTATTATTATTATTATTACAGTGGACCCTTGGGAGTGTATAACACCGAACCTTGATGAAAAAGAAACTCACAATGCTGACGAAATCAAACTTGAAGTCAAACTTAAAAGCACAAAACAACAGATGATAATAAAAACAGAATTCCCAATCATAGAGGATCCGCTACGGGGATGATTTAGACGAAATAACAGCGTGATCGTCCAGTAAAACCCACAAGGAGATTCTAATAAATACCAAGGTTTTCTTTACTTCCTATTTCTGGTTTTCGCAAACGATCATCGAAATAGAGGCGTCTACAATCACGCGTCATTCATGGTTTGTGTATGTCTACAATTATCCGCAAAGGTGTGTGTGTGTGTGTATTCGAAGGCTTATAGGAGTATACATACAGTGTTCAGATTTATACTCTTATATGCGTAGCCTATGTATGTATACGTACAATTCTGCATTTCAATACTGATTGCTGGAGATGTGTATAATATATATACATATATACATATAATCCATTGTACCCTAAAATCTAATAAAACATACATATGTATACCCAGCAAATATAACAAAAGGAACACTGTAAAATAATAAAAAAACTAATGTAACATTTCAATATATGTATATACACTAAAAATAAAGGAATAATAAAAGATTACATTATATATATTATATACATAGTATATAAAACATATATAATGTATATTTAACTAACAAATAGCCTATGTTCTACACACGAGACACGAATTTCCCAAAACGTGAGAACAGCTAAGCAGCAGCTATTGCGAAGTCTTACCAGGTGAAACGATGTTGCTTTGTCTGATGGAATGGAAACTTATAATTTTTTTTTTAAACGCACTGTGACGAAATGAGAGAGAGAGAGAGAGAGAGAGAGAGAGAGAGAGAGAGAGAGAGAGAGAGAGAGAGAGAGAGAGATTATTTTCTGTCTGAAACTCTTTCTATTTTTATTTTTTTTTGAGAGAGAGCTGAGAGAGAGAGAGAGAGAGAGAGAGAGAGAGAGAGAGAGAGAGAGAGAGAGAGAGAGAACTACTA
>NC_089770.1:736000-756000 GCF_040412425.1 Macrobrachium rosenbergii
ATGCACACACCACAATAATGACGTGAATATATGCATGTGGTCTGGATGATTTCTGAACAGCTGGGTGTGCGGTTGTGCGTGCATGTATATGTGCAAACACACACACACACATACATACACAAACATATACATACATATATATATAGATATGTCACTTACAAATCCGTGACTTTATCACAAAAATTTAAGCCACAAATACCCTCTACTACCAAATCAACTATACCCAAGTATAAGCCATTCCCAAGGCACACTAACCACGATGTTAATAACGATATCTATTGCTTAAATATACATAAGTAATATTCCACGTATTCCCCGGGGAACAGGAAAACCCCAAACTGCTTCAAAAAACCAAAATAACGAATGCAAAACGATCTTGGAATAACGACTCCATTTTCCGTGTTCCTTTCAAATAACATTTCTAAATATCTTTTCCAAATTACCAGCGCCGTTTTCGTTTGGCCCAGGGGTGCGCAACAGACGAATCCTTTATCATTCTCACACGCAGAGCGAGCAAGCGAGCGAGCAAGCAAGCAGCGAGTAATGAGAAAACAGGTTAATATTATAATAATTATGGTGGTGATGGATGGTACTATGACTTCTGTTCACAAAAGCAGCAATTAAAGTCATTTTTTTCTATCTCCGTGACGGTACTTGTGCTGTCAATGACGAGAATTTTTTTTTTTTTTTAAATAGGGCCTTTTTTAATGAGACATTTTTAAATAGGTCCTTTTTTTTATAGAAAATGTTTTTTAAATATTAGATATATCTTCGAGTACGGAATACAGCCACGGAATAATTGCTTGAAAATAACAAAATTCTTTGTTTAATTTTCCTTTCCTGCCAATACACACACACACAGACATATACACACACACACACACACACACACACACACACATACACACACACACATATATAATTATATATATATATAAATATATATATTTATATTATATATATATATATACATATATATACAGATATTCAAACAGACAGACTGACTGGTTGGTGGAAAAGTTCTCGAGAGTCGTCTGAGAGAGAGAGAGAGAGAGAGAGAGAGAGAGAGAGAGAGAGAGAGAGAGAGAGAGAAGACTCCCTGACTTCCAACCTGATATTCAACAGCAGAGCAGAACCGGACACTAGCCTAACCTTGGAAGGAAAAAAAAAAAAAACTGCAGTCAGGAAATAAGAGAGAAAAAAATACATGAAAATCACTTTTCACGGAAAAATCAACCATATGAGGTCTTCAGTGTGTGATTAAGTTTCTCCTCTCAAAGCTAATTATATACCTCCAAGCCCTAATCACTCTGTTATTATGGTTGCGGAGAATGGAGAATGAGAATGCTGCATTCTCGAGTCGATTTGAACACTGTTTTCTAATACTATGAACTGTGGTGTGTGTATGTATATATGTATGTATGTTAACTTTATCACATACACAATTGTTCTGTGCATTGGTAGAATTACTAAAAGGACCTCATTCAAACTGGGTGGTATCTAATGGAGTATGTATGTATGTATAAATATGTATGTATGTATTTATATGTATGTATATATATATTATATATAATTTCCAATAAAGGTGGTGACTCAAGAAAGTCCAATCCTTCAAATTTTTCCAGCAAGTATTCTGGGATGAAGTTGCTAGGCCCATACCCTTTTCCATCGTTGCTAAAGCCAGCTATACTCAATTAGGCCTATTGCCCAAAACCATAACAGACTGCTTATGTTCACGCGGGCACAACAGAATTTAACGTACCGCTCTCAAAAGACACCAACTTGCCAGAGTACTGAACCTTTGAAATCCTGCTTGAGAAAAAAAACTGATCAATTTACAGCCTTGAAGGTAAACAACAGAGTCTAAGTCCTTTCTTAGACATTAAGTCTCCTTATCAGGCAGACTATCTACAAAATCTTATTCCATGAAGTCTTTTCATCCATATGGATGATACGATTAGGATCAAATAACAACAAAGACATTCCAAAAGACAGCTTTAGGAATCCTATTTCACAAGGCAGCTTTATGATATCCTAAGCTCACCTCAACACTAAAGCAATCCTTGGGTTATTTGGTTATGCCCCAAGATGGCCATCCTGTGCACACTTGGAAACATGTAATACTTACGTTTACTTCTGCTGGATGGATTAGTGCTTACACAAAAATAACCTGTTTGCTAAATTTACTGCAACTGTGCTCAGTGGATTTTTTCAGTCTCTCTTCAATGAGAAGGATTTTGCACATAAATAAACGCTGTATTTGGTGCTTGTCCTATTCTCATCAAAATTTTGGAAATGAAGTGCTCATACTGAATGAAAAAGAGAAGAAAAAGATGGAAGCTGCTGGGATGCAATAATTCTACATTGCAGTACAGTACGTAAAGAGTAAGGTTGGAAAGGTTGAGAAAAATAGATACAAAACTGTGGTTAAAATTCTAACTCAGGTAATACAATGAGTCAGCACATGTTGAAGGGGGTCTGTGGATGAGAAATGAACAAAGGAGGATGACTGGTTGGTGATAAAAACATCCGGTTTCATCTTAATTGTAATGATGAGAATTGATGAAGGTGACAAGTTCTCCACACCAGTGCCTGAGACGTCCTGCTATGATCAGCCAGCATAATAATGTACTGCTTAACGATAAAAGCGCAAGAGGCTAATCTGACATGTCATTACTATAGTACACTACCCACATTTATTAGCTTGGGTGATAGATGGGGCCCAGCATCTGATCAGATACATGACCCTACACAGAAAAAGATTGTGCTAAATCACTTTTAACAGATAGTAAAACTTACAAGGCATTATGCTCAACATTAGTAGTAATTCAGAGATGAAATGTAGTGTTAGCTCCAACTGGAAGTGAAGGTGAATGACTGTAAAAACGTGAATGACTGTAAAAATGTCTTTGTCATGTAATTTTTGTTGACACCAAACAGTCACCAGGAAGTGGTGTGCCAATTGTGATTTATCACTGTTGTAATACATAGATCCATTTCTGGTACCAATTGTGATTTATCACTGTTGTAATACATAGATCCATTTCTGGTAACTTTAATAACTTGCTAAATGTCATTCAACCTCCTTATAAAAAAATGACGGCTGGTTGCTAAGGGAACTTGCACAAAGGTATGTGTAATTCAGTTGTTGACCAGGAAAGTTACAAATATGCAAGAAACAACCAAATGCCCATCAAGAGAACAGGTAACCTTTCAAGCTCCCAATGCACTTCCGAAGAATTTTTGAAACATAACATCTGAGGATGTCTGACCAACCTGTTCCCTAGCACTTGGCTCATTATACAAAGTACAGCATACAATAATGTACATTATACTCAAACTCATGGTCCATTCTTTTGACTGGGTATACTGGCTTTAGTAAAAATTAGAATGCTTATTTCCTATACACACAACAGAATACAACATCTTTTTCATTTTACATACTATATAGTTTTAATTCAAGAATATCAATAATATCAGAACACAATAAAATTGAACATTTACAGCTTAATGATTAAGAAAAGCAGTGTCATATGCCTGCCCACACACTTAACTGGCTGAAAACAGGATACTGTACAGTTAAACCTGAAATCAGCTGACAACTAAGAAACATATGTGACAACCATAATAAAGAATGCATCCAGCATTTCTACGGACAATGTAATAATTACCTTGTTCTAATCACTGTGACCAGGCTACCCCTAAAACTGATACTCCCACTGCCTGGCTATGTGGTTCATCAAGTATATAGCCTAGACTAACCTAAACAAGCGTCCCCACTCTTATGTAGTATACGGATCATCTTCATCACAATTGGTTTTAAGTCAACATTCCATGTTATGGAGTTAAGACTTAAAATGAGTTCTAATGCTTCTCTGTTATGTCAGACTGCCCATCAGGTCATTTGCTAAGAAACAAGCTTGGTGGGTGGGTTGGCCATAAACGTAACCTGACATGATTAGGCTACGCATAACTGATTGGCCCAACAACTCTTGAATCTAAGCTTGGCTACCACAGCCTAGCCGGCATTCCTGTGTGGTTCTCTCTTAGCAGTTCTGCCATCAATTTGAGCAACTTATCTTTTAAAAAAGCTCTGTTGAAAATGATTAGTTACCACAGTACCGGAAGCTAATAGTATATATCAAATACAACTTGTATTTGTTTACATAATAAGGTGCCATATTTAATGAAAGTCATAGTTATTTCTGTTTTACCATCTGCGTACAATTTCTGGAATGACGAGTACTTGGCTGCAACTTAATATCAGAATAAAAATCATACAGTGATGAGAAACTTTACTTGGAATCAAGAAAATATTATGATTATGTGGTAGAAAAAGAATATTCATCTGTACAAAAATCTTAGATATTTAGTCAGCCTACAGTGTAAAAAAGTAGAATATCCCTTTTTGAAGGCCTTTAATGCATTATGAACAAATTTGAAACTCGTTCTTGTTCCAAATAACGGCAAATTTAGAGGGATACATTCTCATCTAGCCTTCCTTAACCTAACCTAGCCTTGTATGTCAGTCTAGCGGAAATGTCATTACGACAACGTGGCAAGCAAACTAACACCTACCAATATTCAGTTACTAAATATGTCCAGCACACATCAAAAGGCAACAGTTTGATGACATCCATAGCATGGTAACTATTCACTTCCAGAGTAAGTGGGACTCAAGTATTGTGCAAATACACAAAACAACATAGGCTAACAAGATGCAAAAACAATAAAAGTATATAGTATATGGACTCTGTAAAAATGGTATTTTACTCCACCAAGAGTAGGCCATGCTTCTCTCATCCTAACCCTACTAGCCTAGCCTAGGCTAGCTATATAATTATACAGAAGAACTCCGCAGGGCCATGTGTCAAGCAAGACTGGTAATTCTACATAAAAACTCCATGGAGCCACATATTTACAACCAGCCCCTTGTGGATAAACCTGGAGCCACATATTTACAACCAGCCCCTTGGGGATAAACCTGGAGCCACATATTTACAACCAGTCCCTTGGGGATAAACCTAAAAACTTGAAATGTGTTAAATTTCTCCAATTTCATCAAATGGTCTCGGTAAGTGTCTCAAATTCTCGGCAAATTTATCAAAATAACCTCAAAATGCACTGCATCATATACGGCACCATTTTCTATACAATTTGGTAATTTTTTCTGTACTGATAATCGATAGCTCACTGCTTCGCTCTTCTGTGGAATTACCACGCGAGTACAGTAGCCTAACCTAATGCAGGCTATGCTTAGCCTGATTCCAATATCCAGACTGGGCTGGTTAGGCTAAACTACACAGAGATTAGCCTTAAATGATTTAATCAAGTACTTGCTCTCCAAACGTCTTACTGAACGAGTTCTGACCGGCCTAGCGTAGCAACAAGGAAAATACGATATACCGGTGGTCTAAGCTATCTGAAATAAGCAATAGCACCTCTCAATGTGCATTGTTTACTGTAGAAAAATGTCATACATGCCATAATCATATTATAAAGTAATCACATGCGAAAACAAACCCGATTTGGAAGAGTTAAACAAATTATTCAAGGCGACCGAGCCGGAATCGCGTTCCACGGCCGCCCGAACCTCTCCCACCGACAATGTCATTTTTCTCCTTTTTAAGACAAAAACTCCTTATTTTACCAACAACAAATTAAAATCAAGTCAAAATTAAACTCAAAGAGTCTTCTTTCATCAACACTTACCATCCTTCAGACATGGTAAGACGGCGTGGAATGATAAGGCAACTCGACGAAGGAAGACACTACGATGTTTACACAACGAGATCTGGGCGCAGACTGACGATTGGAAAGAAGAAGAAGTAGAAATGTCAACAATCATACGTCGGCTGCTTTGCTCCATTTGCTAAATATTCTACTAAAATTTAATATATTCGTAACGTTTACAATAAAATCAAAGCCTTTAGCTTTATATATATAAGATATAAAGTAATCAAATATAATAAGATAGGGAAGAAGAAGTAGAAATTTCAACAATCTGCTTTGCTCCATTTGCTAAATCTTCTACTAAAATTTCATCTATTCATGACGTTTACAATAAAATCAAAGCCTTTAAATTGATATGAATAATATATGTAGTAATTTAATACAATAAGATTATTCATGACAACTGGGAAGAAGTCGTAAGTCCTCAACTGCGCTCCATTTGCTAAATATTCCTTTAAAATGTAATATCCATAATACTAAAAGTGAAATCAAAGCCTTGAACTTCATTTAAATGATAATATAAAATCACTATGATAAGAATACCTGTAACCTAATGCTTTTATGCTTTATAAAGCATAAAACTGCAACGGTGAACAAATAAATGTGAATAGGCATCTTTAACACTGATAAAATTTACTAAATGTAGCTTCTTGACGAATAATATTATTACGATGGGTAGACAAGTCTACAGTGCCTCCGTCCTACATCCCCCCCCCCCCTCTCCTCACTCCCCAACCACGTCCCCACAGGTAAATTTCAGGTTATCTGAACAGTTTCCTGAAATAGTAACACTCACGACATAGATAGTACCGATCTCAGACAAATTAGCCTTTTGGCAATGACAAAACTGCTCGAAATAACTTTCTCTCACCTTCAAGGGTTTTTAAATTGTCTCTAGATATTGCTTGTAAAAAAAATAGCAAAGACTGAGGAAAAATTATATGATAGTTCTGTCACTGAATTTGATTCCAGGTTCTCCTTACTTCCCAAATTAACCAGAACTGTGGGTTAATCTTCTCAATGCACAAAACATAAAGGCGTATAATCTGCTTTCCTGAGATCAGGCGGTTTCACGCCTTTTTTTTTGGGGCTGGTAAGGAATACCAGTCCTTTATCATACTATGCTGACGGTGCGCGTCAGTTCATTTTATCTCAAGATGGCAACAAATGGGGGGTTTTATCTCCCTCATCAGTGGATGCTAGAATATTATGTAGTCTCTTTGACGTATTGTGTTGATAAAGAATATTATGTCAGAATTATATTATGCTTACAAATTGCATCAATTCCTTTACTTCTATATATATATATATATATATATATATATATATATATATATATATATATATATATATATATATATATATATACACTATTTATATGCATATTGTATATACAGTATATATATATATATATATATATATATATATATATATATATATATATATATATATATATATATATACAAACTTATTTTTCAAACTATGATCAGGACCACATCAAATTACGTAACCCAAACTAAGCAAGGCTTCTATACCCTCCCCAACCCAAAAAAATAAAACTAATTTATTCACGACTCAACTCGTAATTAAAATCTAAAATGTATATTAACGTTCTCATCCAATTCGCCTCCAAAGTAATAGACAGCTACCTTTACATTTTTTTTCCAAAGACTGATAAAACTCATTATCGAATACACAAATTAATTCGGCAGGTTGTAATAAGAAAAATGCTATAGGCACGTCGATCACAAATTAGACTCGGGCCCACCCACTCGCGGGTGAAAATTGGAATCCGTTTTTTAGAAAAAATATTCCATACAAATGTTTCCCGGAATTTTGATAAACGGGGAACAAATAGTTTACTGGTATATATATATATATATATATATATATATATATATATATATATATATATATATATATATATATATATATATATATATATACAAACATATATATCGTAAATCTGTTAAGTTTTCCATATAACTTAGACGCAATAGAAAACGAGCATCCACTTTCTTCTAAGCCAGCCTGAAGTGATGGCTAACTATAGTAAAATAACGAAGACTTACTGTAAATAAAACATTCTTTTTTACTTTTAAATCTTTTTATTAAAGACTAATTAAGTTTCTCAGTGCGATAACTATGGATTAATGCAGAGGAATATAAGGTGACAGAAAGGTATCTCGTGGGATACTTGAGGTTATTGAGAAATGAGTTAACATTTGATGAAGGAATCTGCGTCATCCATAATAATGAAGACATATATATATATATATATATATATATATATATATATATATATATATATATATATATATATATATATATATATATATATATATATATATATATATATGTAAACGTATGCCTATGTTAAATGAGAGCACCACAGTCAAATATTTCAAAGGAAAGCTGATTTTATGATTAGGAGAGAATTGAGCAGGAAAAAATTTAAAAAGTTAAATAGGGAAATATTAAATGTTCTTAGCTTTCTGTAAAAGAAAACCATTGTGCCGGCTTTGTCTGTCAGTCCCCACTTTTTTCTGTCCAGCCTCAGATTTTAAAAACTACTGAGGCTAGAGGGCTGCAAATTGGTATATTGATCATCCACCCTCCAATCATCAAGCATACCAAATTGCAGCCCTCTAACCTCTTCAGTAGTTCTGATTTTATTCAAGGTTAAAATTAGCCACAATCATGCGTCTGGCAACGATATAAGATAGGCCACCACCGGGCCGTGGTTAAAGTTTCATGGGCCGCGGCTCATACAGCATTACACCTAGACCACCGAAAGATAGATCTGTTTTCGGTGGCCTTGATTATACGCTGTACAGAAAACTCGATTGCGCTGAAGAAACTTCGTGTCAATTAGTCTCAATATATAGATTGTTTTCAATCTATATATTTCTTGGTTTAATTAAAACAATATTTAACCTAATGTTAAAAATTGTTATTTGCTGCTATTTCCTGACGTCAATAAACAAGAAGAAGAACCTCGGATTCAAAGGTAAACAAGACGAACCAAGTGAGTGACAGGTTACAGATCAGACAAGGAGAGAGAGAGAGAGAGAGAGAGAGAGAGAGAGAGAGAGAGAGAGAGAGAGAGAGAGAGAGAGAGAGAGAGTTTGGAACCAGTTTTCGAAGGTGGGACACCAGGCATGATAGAGGTGGATGCTCTAATGAAACAAACATCTTGTGAAGAGAGAGAGAGAGAGAGAGAGAGAGAGAGAGAGAGAGAGAGAGAGTTTGAGTTTTCGAAGGTGGGACACAGGCATGATAGAGGGTGGATGCTCTAATGGATCTTTGTGAAGAGAGAGAGAGAGAGAGAGAGAGAGAGAGAGAGAGAGAGAGAGAGGATGTCCCTGGATCAATGAACAGGTAAGTGGGAGTAATCGTGAATAAGTGATGAAACTTTGTAAAGAAAAATGGGGGAGCCGATAATTAGAGAAAAATGGGGAATTAAGAAATATGTAAGACAACTAATTGTGAGAACGATTAGTGGATATAGAAGAGCGTCTATAAATAGGTAAACGTAACATTGGAGACCCAATGG
This sequence comes from Macrobrachium rosenbergii, assembly GCF_040412425.1. Lineage (NCBI taxonomy): Eukaryota > Metazoa > Arthropoda > Malacostraca > Decapoda > Palaemonidae > Macrobrachium > Macrobrachium rosenbergii. The sequence goes on from NC_089770.1 coordinate 745,290, forward strand.
CAAATATAGAAAAAAAGTGATATAGAAATGTGTAAGAATCTTGAGTAATAAACAATGAATATAGAAAGAATTAAAAAACCAACATTGAATTGTAGAACAGAGTTAAGAATTGTTTAAGAAAACCTCAAAAATAAACAGCGAATATAAAAAATGGAAAATATAGAAAATAAGTAATATAGAAATATAAGAATAACAAACAATGAACACAGAAAAATTAAGAAATATCTAAGAAAACTTGAAAAATCAACAGTGAATTCTAGAACAGAGTTAAGAATTGTTTAAGAAAACATAAAAACAGAACAGTGAATATATATATATATATATATATATATATATATATATATATATATATATATATATATATATATATATATATATATATATATGTATATATATATATATATATATACTAATATATACATATATATACATACATATATATTTATAAAAGAATCAAGAGGTGCGTACAAAGTTCAAACCGAGAAAAATAATAACAGCGCCAGAGAAGCAAGACTCGGAACTCGAGTTCCGCAACAAAAATGGCAAGAGAAATTTGTCTGGAAACTTTGGTAAAACTGTTAGTGGAGCAAAACACTGGAAGAAGAAGAAGAAGAAGAAGAAGAAGAAGAAGAAGAAGAAGAAGAAGAAGAAGAAGAAGAAGAAGAAGAAGAAGAAGAAGAAGAAGAGGAGGAGGAGGAGGAGGAGGAGGAGGAGGAGGAGGAGGAAGAAGAGAAACCAATAGACACGACGTAGAAAAACAAAGGCAGGAGGTGAGAGTAATTTGTCTGAAAAACTTTAGTAAACTGTTAGTGGAACAAAACACTGGAAGAAGAAGAAGAAGAAGAAGGAGGAGGAGGAGGAGGAGGAGGAGGAGGAGGAGGAGGAGGAGGAGGAGGAGAAGGAGGAGAAACCAATGGACACGAGGCAGAAAAACAAAGGAAGGAGGTGATTAAAAAGAACAGGTAACTGATGGCGAACCACTGAAGAAGAAGAAGAAGAAGAAGAAGAAGAAGAAGAAGAAGAGGAGGAGGAGGAGGAGGAGGAGGAGAAACCAACAGACACAAGGTAGAAAAACAAAGGAAGGAGGTGATTAAAACGACGGGAGAAGAAATTGGCGAAAATTAACATAAATTTAATTATATGCAAAGAAGTTGACGAATGTTAGGCCAGGTTTTTAAAAATAGGTGAAATAGACCTCCACGTGTAATTATAATACCCACAATGCCCTCTTAAGTCCTTGAATTCTTCCTGCTTCTTTGGATACCCTTGTCACTACAAAGCCTTAAGATCCAAGTGCAAGAAACATGAAGAAATTATGATGTCCGGTAGCTGGAAACGAACCTGGGTCCTCTAATCAGAACGAGGTACCATTGACGACCTGACCACTGGCTGTGGTGGTGAGGATGGATCTATTCCATCTCTAAATATATATATATATATATATATATATATATATATATATATATATATATATATATATATATATATATATATATATATATATATATATATATATATATATATATATATATATATATATATATATATATATATATATCTGAAAACGACAGGTACTGTATACTGCATGTACGTATGAGAGGCAATAGACTTCTATCCTTCTCGTGGTCAGGTCGACAATGGTACCTCGTTCTCATTATTTCTTCATATTTCTTGCACTCGGATCTTAAGGCTTTGTAGTAACAAATTTTTACCTGACCAGTCACAGATATGAGCAATATTGAATCTATTTTGCAATTTCATCGTATTTATATCAAGTACATGCAGTCTATAGCTCTGGAGAGTGAATAAGAGAGTCTTGTGTGTGTGTGTGTGTGCGTGTGTGTGTGAGAGAGAGAGAGAGAGAGAGAGAGGCGGGGGCTGAAGGTACTGAAATAAAAACCTTTACTTCCACTACAAGTAAAAATCTTCTATAATATCTATATCATAATAGTCCAAATATGTCAAGTTACGATAGGATATTCTGAGAGAGAGAGAGAGAGAGAGAGAGAGAGAGAGAGAGAGAGAGAGAGATAAAATAAATTTAAAAATATTTCCATTATGGGGAAAAAGCACAAAGTATCATATGAACGAAATGTACCAAGTTACGAAAGCACTTTCTGAGAGAGAGAGAGAGAGAGAGAGAGAGAGAGAGAGAGAGAGAGAGAGAGAGAGAGAGAGAGAGAGAGAGAAAGGAATAAAATCAAAAACATTTATTTCCATTGTTTTAAAACATTTACGCCACAAGGGAATCTTATGGACGAAATATGTCAAGTTACGAAAGTAAATTCTGAGAGAGAGAGAGAGAGAGAGAGAGAGAGAGAGAGAGAGAGAGAGAGAAGTAAAAAAAAATGTATATTACCATTATAGCTACAAATAGTAATTAATATTTATACCACAATGATTTCGTTTAACAAGCCTTATACATTATTATATATCATAATTCATAATTTATATTTATGCACTGTGAATACGTCTTTGACCGAGGAAACATAAAATCACACAGAACTGCGCTGCTGGCCTTTGATAAACCCAACCTTTCACATATTTTCCAGCGAATGCAACGCAAAGTTGGAATAAACTTGATACACATTTTTACATATTTTTCAGTCACTGCTAAATAAATCTGGAATAAACTCTTGTTTTTTTATGGAAAACCCAAACATAAAACCACATTGCATTTTAAATGAGAGTTTGCATCAATAAGTGAGAAATATCAACCGGAAACGCAATAAAAAAAAATTCATTTTTGTGGGACATAAAAAGTAAAATATATGAATTCTAGGAACCGTGTTCAATCTCTCCACAAAAATCTCACTCTGTGAGCTGCCACGTACATTAAGCTATGAATAATTTGTCCCCCCTCTTCTCTGAACATGTACACAAACGAGGGCGGTTCATTGATTGAGCGGGTTGCTTGTTTGTTTGTTGTTTGTTTATTTGTTTGTCCATGTAATCAAGATTAGAACCTCAAGGTTCAATTCTCTGAATATGTAAAAAGTAGATGGTCGAGTGTTTGATTATTTTCATACAATTTACAACTTCGCGTAACGACAAAATATTCATTCAGTTCTTCTTTGAATACGCAAAATATACCAGATTGATTGATAGAGCTGTACGCGTTGTCTTGGCGTCGCAAGGCGTATGACATTCCACTGGACAAATAAAATAAATGGTAAAATATATTCAATAAGATTATGTATTGTATCAAATGGAGAAAATTGCAAGAAATATATATATTTCAAAGAGAACTAGAGATTTATCGTGCATATTTCCGTGCTATGGGTTCCGTACGTGCACTGGTTTGCAGGGCAATGAAAGGCATGTGTATGTATATGTATATATATATATATATATATATATATATATATATATATATATATATATATATATATATATATATATATATATATATATATATTTATATATATATATATATTAATATATATATATATATATATACATATTCATATATACATACACATACATACATACATACACATCCCACCTGATATACATACAACCAAAACGGAAATCAGTTAGACATCTGACTAAATTTTATAGATGAAAAAATATTTTGAGATCGAAAATTCATTCTGTCTTTTTTTTTTTTGAGACCTTTGGGAATCCGTGTCATATTGTCATACTTCCTCGTTCCAAAGCGAGCTGTTTCAATTTTCCTTTTTATTTATTCGTTTCTCTCTTTTTTTTTTTATGTTCTCTGGCTTTTGAACTTGTTCGCTCGGGCGTGAGAGAGAGAGAGAGAGAGAGAGAGAGAGAGAGAGAGAGAGAGAGAGAGAGAGAGAGACAGGCAGGCCGGGTAGCAGATGAAGAATATAAGGATGTATGTTAAAGGTAAAAGAGAGAGAGAGAGAGAGAGAGAGAGAGAGAGAGTGGCTGGTAAATGGAGAAAATAGTGATGCATGTTGACGGTAGCAACAAAGTGAGTGAGAGAGAGGTGGAAAGAGGGAGAGAGGTTCTCATAAAATATTTATGAAAGAACAATGTGTGTGTGTGTGTGTGTGAGAGAGAGAGAGAGAGAGAGAGAGAGAGAGAGAGAGAGAGAGAGAGAGAGAGAGAGAGAGAGAGACCTCAAACTACAAACGAAAGAAGCTGTACAGGGGAGATGAGTGGGCGTTTGAGTTGAGGGGAGAGAGAGAGAGAGAGAGAGAGAGAGAGAGAGAGAGAGAGAGAGAGAGAGAGAGAGAAGAGGAGGAGGAAGAGAGGGTGGGGGGTGGTGGTGGGGGAGGGGGACGGTGAAGGTGGGGGAGATAGCTTTTGCTTCAAAAGCAATCACCTGGAAGTACTTTAATTCCACCTCTGAAATCATAGGGGAAGACTTGACTCAACTAGGTGCCGGAAGCTATTGATTTTGGACGTGATGCTGCTTGCAGTCCTCCTCCCCCCCTCACCCCCCCCCAACAATTCCCCAATCATTCCAATCCCCTCCCTTCATCCATCCCTCCAATCCCCTCCTCCATCTCTCCATCTCTCCACCAACAAGCTCTCAGTTCAGGGACCTCCTAGCTGGTATGTTGTCGCCTCAACTTGGGAACTACATGGCCAAGGGAGTTCAAACTTTTATTGTTATTTTTTTCTTTTGACTTCCAGAGCCTGTGGGATTATCGTTCGCCCCGGTGGCTTCACAGGAATCGAGTTTCAAGGTTACCTACACACTTGCCCCAAGGCCCTCTTCCCAGTTTGCAAATGGCGTCATCTGGTACTTTTTAAGAGTTCTTGTTTATTGAATGGGCCTCCAGTATGCAAGTGACGTCATCTGGTACTTTTTAGATTTCTTGTTTATTGAATGAGCCACCAGTTTGCAAGTGACATCACCTGGTACTCTTTAGAGTTCTTGTTTATTGGATAGGCCCTAGTTTGCAAATGATATCATCTGGTACTTTTTAGAATTTTTTTTATTGGATGGGTCCCAAGTTTTCAAATGACGTCATCTGGTACCTTTTAGAGTTCTTGTTTACTGATGAATTTTGTGTACTAGGTTTGCATAAGTTTTCTCTTTAGAATATTCCTTCTTTCTGTTTTATTTCTTTTCCAGGATTATTTCTTCTGCAATGTCTGTGTTTTCTTTGATTCTGTGGGAGGTTTTAAACCAGGCCACTTCTGCACAGAATAGAAAGGAGACTTAGCCAATCTGTCTCCCCTCTGCTCTAAAGCATTCTTTGACCTTGTTTGATGATAAAATTTTATCACTTCTGCACAGAGTAGGTGGGAGACTCATTCGATCTGTCTCCCACCTTGCTCCAAGGCGTTCTTTGATCCTGTCTAAGGTTATAAATTAGGTCACTTCTGCGCAGAGTAGGTGGGAGACTTAGCCCATCTGTCACTTCCCCAAAAGGTAGGAGGGGAGACTTAGTTCATCTGTCTCCCCCTCTTGCTCTTTGAGGTATGAAGTTCTTTATTCAGTGATTCCAGTTTCTCATCAAGTCTCCAGGAATGAGGTTGCTTGCCCCATACCCTTTTTTTCCTGAATTCCAAACCTCACACCATTCTGACAGTTCAATATTATTTAACTTTACTGTACAATCATTTTCTCTACCTTTCTCTCCATCCACTTTAATTATCGTCACCTTTTAGTTTTAATATTCGTTTGAGTTTTCTGTCCATTAAAGTGGATATTGTTTCATCCTCGTTTTATGTCAAATTATTCATTTTGGTTAATGACCGTCCGGGGGATATTTTTGTATCTATTGTTGTATTTTATTACGCAGAAATTTCCATGACTTTTATGATGGTTTTTGTCGCGTTTTCAGGCGAATTATGAGGTCGTCCATTCGAAGGGATTATAAATTGATAGTGTTCGCAACTGGGGGGAATTATTCATCATCACCGAGAGAAGATTTTTAATGAGCTTTTTATGTATGTATATGTGTGTGTGTGTGTGTATGTGTGTGTGTGCATGTGTGTGTGTGTGTGTGTGTGTGTGTGTGTGTGTGTGTAAGACTTACAAGAAAGGATTTTGTTGTCGGGACACAGAACTTAGCATTCGACTTCAAGCGCACTCAAGCATACTCGGAGCGAAAAATAACAAGTTGGTGTAAGATTCGAAAAAGAAAGAAGAAAAAAATTATTCTCACTGAGTAAATATGAAAATACAAAAGAAAAAATTATTCTCACTGAGTAAATAATGCAAAAAAAAAAAAAATTATTCTCACTGAGTAAATAAGAAAATGCAAAAATAAAAATTATTCTCACTAAGTAAATAAAAATTATTCTCACTGAGTAAATAAAAAAATGCAAGAAAATATTCTCACTGGATAAATATGAAAAAAAAAAAAGAAAAATAACACCTGAAGAAAAATATATCCACTTACTAGAATTTATAAATACTCCATCTAGAATTTTTTTTATATACAGGTTCGTGAATGTCGTGACGCCAGATTTAGTATAGGCGTAACCAGTCAATCAATCCCGGTAGAAATAGCTATGGAAACACTAAGAGAAAGGTTAAAAAGAGGATGGAGAGAGAGTTTTCAAGAGAGAGAGAGAGAGAAATTAACTAAAAAAATAAAATATATATAAATTCAAACAAAAAATTGAAAATGGAAAAAAATAATCATCAATAGTTCCTTGAAATACACCACAATGTGAGAGAGAGAGAGAGAGAGAGAGAGAGAGAGAGAGAGAGAGAGAGAGAGAGAGAGAGAGAGAGAGAGAGTTAAAATGGAAAAAATAATAATATTTTCTTTACAGAGAGAGAGAGAGAGAGAGAGAGAGAGAGAGAGAGAGAGAGAAAGGAACTATACAAAAAATAAAAATAAAAAAAATATTCATCAATAGTTCCTTGAAAACCATCACAAAGAGAGAGAGAGAGAGAGAGAGAGAGAGAGAGAGAGAGAGAGAGAGAGAGAGAGAGAGAGAGTTTCAAGACAAGGGCTGAAACACCCCGGGGAATAAAATTACTTAGGAACAGACACCGACCGCGGGGAATCTCCCATGGAGATGTGAGGAGTTAGTGTCAGATTGCGCAGTGGGGGAAGCAAGCAGAGGAATGTGTGCGTGCACGCGCGCAGGCAAACACAAGCACACACACATATGTGTGTGTGCGTGTAACTAATGCACAGTTATATGAACGACTGGATGAGAGAGAGAGAGAGAGAGAGAGAGAGAGAGAGGAGTAAAAATAAGAGAGAGAGAGAGAGAGAGAGAGAGAGAGAGAGAGAGAGAGAGAAATAAAAGAGAGAATGAGAGTAAAAATAAAAGAGAGAGAGAGAGAGAGAGAGAGAGAGAAAGAGAGAGAGAGAATAAAAATAAAAGAGAGAGAGAATGAGAGACTAAAAACAAAAGACTAGAGACAAAGAGAGAGAGAGAGAGAGAGAGAGAGAGAGAGAGAGTAAAAATAAAAGAGAAAGAATGAGAGAGTAAAAATAAAGAGAGAGAGAGAGAAAGAGCAAAAATAAGAGAGAGAATGAGAGAGTAAAAATAAATGAGAGAGAGAGAGAAAAAGGAAAAAGAAAACAAAGCACGAGAAAGTGAAAGAGAGCAAGAAAAGAAAGCAAAAGAGAGAGAGAGAGAGAGAGAGAGAGAGAGAGAGAGAGAGAGAGAGAGAGAGAGAGAGAGAGAGAGAAATAAAAAAGAAAAGCAAAGAGCGAGAGAGAGAGAGAAAAGAAAACGATAGAGAGAGAGAAAAGAGAGAGAGAGAGAGAGAGAGAGAGAGAGAGAGAATTCCACCACAAACAATCCCTCACTCCCCGCAGAAGCTGCCATTGGAATGACTGTATAGGAAAGACGAATAGGACAGAGCCATCCTTAATTCCAGGGGCGTCTCCTGAGACGGCAGACGAAGGAGGAGGAGGAGGAGGAGGGAGGAGGAGGAGGAGGAGGAGGAGGAGGAGGAAGAGGGGAGGGGAGGGGGAGAATCCAGTCAGCCAATAAGACTTGGTACGTAAGATAGAAAATGACTCAATATTCGAGTCAAAGCGAAGGAAATAATCCATTTTTTCCCCCTTTGTAGGATACGGAACGTCTCTCTCTCTCTCTCTCTCTCTCTCTCTCTCTCTCTCTCTAATACGCCGACTATTGGTAATATTTCAATTTACTGTCTTTCTTCACTGTTAAATTACTCATTGCTAGTTAATCCTGTTTCTATTTATTGCTCTCTCTCTCTCTCTCTCTCTCTCTCTCTCTCTCTCTCTCCCTTTACCTGTAACATACATCATTAGACATTCTTATTTTCTCTCTCTCTCTCCTCTCTCTCTCTCTCTCTCTCTCTCTCTCTCTCTCTCTCTCTCTCTGAGAGGTATCCAATTGGTTGCTTTAGATGAAGTCGGCCTTATGCCAGCACGGGCTCTTGCCCTGAGTGTAGCGAGGAGTGACAGAGAGCAGTAGCAGAGTGTGGGGACTGACGTGGACCTCAGGATTCTAACCAACCAACAAGTGAAATGTTGGATCTGTCAATCTCTTTAGCATCTGATGATCAAAAGATAATCAAATGATCTCGCTTTGTTTAAATGACAAATACTACGAGAGAGAGAGAGAGAGAGAGAGAGAGAGAGAGAGAGAGAGAGAGAGAGAGAGAGAGAGCCCCCCAAGTTATAAGAATTCAATGGCTGCTACGTGTCTAGAATCGACAAGGCAAACGTACAAATGAGGTATTATTACTCTGCCAGAGAGAGAGAGAGAGAGAGAGAGAGAGAGAGAGAGAGAGAGAGAGAGAGAGAGAGAGAGAGAAAGAGAGAGAATTACCAATTCAATCGGCCCTTCAAAATTTGAAAAAATGAAAAAAACTTCATAAGGAAGCGACCCTTTATCAAGAGAGAGAGAGAGAGAGAGAGAGAGAGAGAGAGAGAGAGAGAGAGAGAGAGAGAGAGAGAGAGAGAGAGAGAGAGAGAATTGCCAATTCAATCGGCCCTTCAGTATTAGAAAAAATAAATAAATATAAAGACTTCATAAGGAATCGACCATTTTTCAAGAGGCTTAAAGAGAGAGAGAGAGAGAGAGAGAGAGAGAGATCTATGACGCTCTTTAACTCTGTCACATACACACATACACAAACACACACCCATACAAACACACCAACGTGCTAATATTTCATTTCTACAGCCCCTTATAATAATAGATTTGTGACGCCAGGTCGTAGAAATAAATCAATCAACGACTGGAAACTGAGAGAGAAATTTCTTTTTATAAAAGAGAAAATTAAATCAAAAGAGAATATAAAACTAAATAAAAAAAATTGATAAAAATAACTCATTATACCTTTCTTCTTACAAAAGAGAATGTTAAAAAAAAATAAAAATCCCCAAAGAATTATATGTAAAACTAACTCATTATACCATAGTGCAAAAAGGACGAATTATATTAAAAAAAAATGGAAATCAAGTAAAAAATGCGCCGAAGTTTCTTCGGCACAATCGAGTTTTCCGTACAGCAGCTACAGCGTATAATCAAGGCCACCGAAAACAGATCTATCTTTCGGTGGTCTCGGCATAATGCCTGTCCTATATCGTTGCCAGAAGCACGATCATGGTTAACTTTAACCTCAAATAAAATCAAAACTACTAAGGAGGCTAGAGGGCTGCAATATGGTATGTTTGAAGATTGGAGGGTGGGTGATCAACATACCAATTTGCAGCCCTCTAGCCTCAGTAGTTTTTAAGATCTGAGGGCGGACAGAAAAAAGTGCTGACAGAAAAGTGCGGACGGACAGACAAAGCCGGCCCAATAGTTTTCTTTGACAGAAAATTAAAAATCAAATAAAAAAAAACTTCACTAGACCCCATTGCAAAAAAGGACAACTTATACTCTTTCCACACACACAAAAAAAAAAAAGATGAAAAACACACTTCAAAGGCCCCCTATAACCATTGACCCTCATCCTCCCCTTGACTCAAGACCCTTTCCCATTCGTCAGCGATTATACTCTCCTTGAAAAACCAAGTGGTCGACGGTGCTTAAAATAGGTTGTTCAGCTCCTCGATCCCGTAGGGAGATATTGAATAGAGAACCTTGCCAACCTTTTACTGTTGCTTTCCGTTTCAGCGCTTCATGACCTCATGGGACCCAGAGTTTGACCTTTGGCCTAAATTATCTCTTATATTTTATTCTTTAATTCAGCGAGATTCTGATGATTCCAGTGACGTCATCAGCCGAAAATCTTCAGCAAGAATCAGCTTGTTCTGATTTTTCTTATTTTTTTATTTTATCATTTTCAAAACCTGCTTTATAACACGAAAAATAAAGTCTCGGTATAATGCTGTATGAGCCGCGGCCCGCGAAACTTTAACCACGGCTCGGTGGTGGCCTGGTTTATATCGTTGCCAGGAGCACGATCATGGCTAACTTTAACCTTGAATGAAATACTGTAAAAATACTGAGGCTAGAGGGCTGCAATTTAGTATGTTTGATGATTGGAGGGTGGATGATCAACATACCAATTTGCAGCCCTCTAGCCTCAGTAGTTTTCGAGATCTGAGGGCGGACAGAAAAAAGTGTCAGCTGTGTTTTCCCACAGACGAATTCTGGGGCTGACAAAACCTCCACTGGTCTATATACACGGCTTTTCAATCTCTAAGTCTCTCCAAACCCTTCCTTTATCACCTTCATTAGTTTCTCATCCACGATCTCTCTCCTGACCTGTTAAAAAAAACCAGTCGAAAAAAAATAAATTTAAAAAGTATAAACGGAAGAAAAATCTTAAAAACAAATTGTTAATACTAGATGCCTTTCAGCCGAACAATCTGCCGGCCATTACTGC
>NC_089770.1:763500-786000 GCF_040412425.1 Macrobrachium rosenbergii
CTCTGGAGCTTCTCGTAATGTTGTATGCTCGAAGGAACGCGGGGATGTTGTAGTTGTGGTAATAATAATAAAAATGACGATAATAATAACAATAAAACGTAATGTGCGCCAGATATTTGTGCTACAAGCGCCTACGATACTCTACGGAAGAACAGAGAGAGAGAGAGAGAGAGAGAGAGAGAGAGAGAGAGAGAGAGAGAGAGAGAGATTTACTAGGTCTACAGAAGAGCAGGAAAATCTGAAACTGTCAGCAAATTTGGAGAGGAGAGAGAGAGAGAGAGAGAGAGAGAGAGAGAGAGAGAGAGAGAGAGAGAGAGAGAGAGAGAGAGAGAGAACACTAACTTGGTCTATAGATGAGCAGGAGTATGAAGAAAATGTCACCAATTTGGAGGAGAGAGAGAGAGAGAGAGAGAGAGAGAGAGAGAGAGAGCCAGACGGCTCAATATAACTTGGTCTGAGCCCGGTAGATCGGATTATATCTGCCTATATTCGCAGAAGGTGAAAAGGCTTTTGCTATTTTAAAGTTTTCCATATTTATTATACAAAGTCCTATTACCAATATAATAATATTAATGATAAAAATTACCAGCAGCCAAGTCACAAGCATCACTGGGACTGGTCATTACTTGGATGGGTGTTGAAATAGGCAGGTAAACCTTTTTGAACATCCAAGCGGCAGCGGCTATAGGCCTATCGTAACCCCATCCCTTCCCCCTAAAATAAACCTTTCTGAAAACCGAAAAAATCTCTCTCTCTCTCTCTCTCTCTCTCATGAACTTTGTAGACGGTAGAAAGATTTGGAGAATATTCTATTCCTCATTCTGTTAATATTAACAGTAACAATAGTGGGAATTTATACTCCAAATACCTCCACCCATCTAGACCGAAACTCTCTCTCTCTCTCTCTCTCTCTCTCTCTCTCTCTCTCACCGCACACATCAGTACATTCCCTAATTGCATTAATCAAAAGGAACGCAGCATTGCTCTTGGCTATCATATCGCCCTGTTCCCAGCTGCATTTCGGCGCTGGCGAGCTCTCCAAAGCGAATCTGACTTTGGGCGATAATTCCATTTGCATCTATCGTCACCGCCCCCGTCAGCCCTTCCTTTTGGCTACTGCTTGCTTGTTTGATTGCTCGATTGCTTGATTACTTCCTTGTTTCCTTGATTGATTGCTTGCTTGGACGGTGGCGAGTGCTTTGTCTCGATTCGATTTGCTTGACGAGGTGCAGACACAATTGGACGACGAAGAGTTCTGTCTGGGACTCTGTAGTGGTCCGTTATAGACTACTGTTTTGTACCGTTTTTTTTTTTTTAGTTTTCTGTAAAAGAAAACTATTGTCTGTCCGTCCGCACATTGTCTGTCTGTCCGCACCTTTCCTGTCCACCCTCAGATCTTAAAAACCACTGAACCCAGAGGGCTGCAAATTGGTAATGTTGATCATCCACCCTCCAATCACCAAACATACCAAATTGCAGCCCTCTAGCCCAAGTAGTTTTGATTTCATTTAAGGTTAAAGTTAGCCCTAATCGTGCTTCTGGCAACGATATAGAGAATTAGGTTGCTGCGATGTACAGAATTGGTGAAACGTCTCTAGGCCTATGCAGAAAAAATACCCAGGTGCTGGCTTAGAACCAGCGTTTCCCAATAGCATCAAAGTCAATCCAAATGTACAGCAAACTCCGATGAAGCCATTTAGCTATTTCAGATAGAAATTGCAGCTTCAAAGATGAAATGAAAACCATTGAAATGATTTTGTAAAAAGTTATTAGTCTCTAGACCGATACAACAAAGAACCAGTGATTGGTTTAAAACTGGCTTTTCCGAACAGCATTAAAGTCAGTCCAAATGTACATTAAACTCTGTTGAAATCATTTCAGATAGAAATTGCAGCTTCAAAGATTAAATGAAAACCATTAAAATGATTTTAAGAAGCGGATCGTCTCTAGGCCGACATAACAAAGAACCATTGATTGGTTTAAAACTGGCTTTTCCGAACAGCACCAAAGTCAGTCCAAACGTACAGCAAACTCCGATGCAACCATTGAACAAAGAAGTTGCAACGGCAAAGATGAAATGAAAGGCATCACAATGATTTTGTAAAAAGTGAATAGTCTCTAGACCGATATAACAAAGAACCGGTGATTGATTAAAACCGGCGTTTCCGAACAGCACCAAAGTCAATACAAACGTAAAATAAACTCTGTTGAAACCATTTCATAAGGAAGTTGCAACAGCAAAGATGAAATGTACAACATCACAATGATTAGGGGGAAAAAAATGATGCATTTAGACGCCAATGCGAAGAAAGAGTTTACAGAGATGATTGAAAACTCTAGAGAAGGTGAAGTCGGTTCGCAAAATGGATTTGGTGCTCGAAAGCGGATGTGTACGAAGGCATAAAATGAAATGCAGATTTGGTTTGGATCGTTACGTAAGAGAGAGAGAGAGAGAGAGAGAGAGAGAGAGAGAGGAGAGAGAGAGAGAGAGAGAGAGAGTTCTCTAACTAGATCTACAGAAGAGCACGTACACGAAGAAAATGCCAGCGGATTCGGAGAAGAGAGAGAGAGAGAGAGAGAGCGAGAGAGAGAGTTCACTATCTAGGTCTACAGAAGAGCAGGAACATGAGGAAAGTGCCAGCCTGGATTTGAGAGAGAGAGAGAGAGAGAGAGAGAGAGAGAGAGAGGAGAGAGTTCACTATCTGGAGGTCTACAGAAGAGCAGGAATACGAGGGGAAGATGCCAACGGATTTGGAGGGAGAGAGAGAGAGAGAGAGAGAGAGAGAGAGAGAGAGAGAGAGAGAGAGAGAGAGAGAGAGAAAATGGATGAATTAATGGCCTTCCGTGGAAGACAGAATGATCACGAATCTCGTTTAATTTTTAATTTTCTTCTTCTCACTTTCTATAGAACCATAGAAAGATTACTGAGACTCCCTGAGGCTATTTCATATATATATATATATATATATATATATATATATATATATATATATATATATATATATATATATATATATATATATATATATATAAATATATAATTATAATGTTTATATCTAAAATAATTAAGAAAATAAAACGTAAATCCAGTCTGATGGCAGCCGAGCGGCGGCGTTTGCCAGATGAGTGGTTATAAATTTCCCCTCCGAGAGCACCGAAATATTTAAGAACTATTCTCAAGAAAACTTCCGCCATTTGAAGTCTCTAACTTCATGAGGTTACGCCGGCCGAGATTAACTTCATTCCTATTTAATGCTGGCCCGAGTTTTCGTCATATTTTCTTATATTTTTCTATATTTTTTACTTTTTTTTAATAATCTTTTTGGGTAACTTGCAAGCAACTATATTTTGTATAAGCTGTTTGTTATTAAAATTTTATATTTTGCTTTAGTATTTTTGTTATATATATGTATATATATATGTATATATATATATATGTATATGTATATATTTTTTATTTATATATACAGTATATACAGATATTCTATTTATTTAAGGTTATATTTACATATTACTTTTAACCCAAAAAAAAAGGTGTATCAATAGTAAGTTCAGTGCTTATTGTCGCTTCTTTTCTATCTATCTTCCTATCTATTTGTCTCTCTCTCTCTATCTATCTATCTACCTACCTACCTACCTACCTACCTACCTACCAATTATCGCAACTGAAAAGAGTACCTGGAAATGTCACTAATTAAAGGTATACGACCTCGCACCTTGAAGACGCTACGTCCCACACACAACCCCCGCCCCCATTACATCAGGTACAGGGGCGGAGAAGGGGCAGGGGGGAAGGGGAGGCGGGGGACGTTCGAACAATGACCTGACCAATACCAATGTGACGTCAAGTGGTCTCGAAAGTAGAAAAATGGGAATCATTAATTTGGCCTTTTATTTTTTTATTTGTTATTTTGAAATGTCAAATAACTCTGTACGTCTCTTATTATTATTATCATTATTGTTTCTCTCTCTCTCTCTCTCTCTCTCTTCTCTCTCTCTCTCTCTCTCTCTATCTCTTTTTCCATTTGCCAGCTCAGTCATCGTATATATATATATATGAACTTAAAAAAAAAATATCAACAGCAGAACCATCGAAAAATTAAAAAAAAATCCAAATTTCGCCCAGAACAATAAAAAAATAAATTATAACAGAAAACAGACAATAAAAGAATAAAACGACTTAGAAAAAGACCTCAGAGCATTTGGGTCCTAAGAAGAAGAAGAAGAAGAAGAAGAAGAAGAAGAAGAAGAAGAGAAGAAGAAGAAGAAGAAGAAGCATTTGGGTCCTAAGTTTTTAAATTCGATTCCTCCCCGAAATTTCCTGCCTCTTCTCCCCAACTCGGCTGAGGAATTGGGTGTCAGCTGACCTGAGAGGCCACGAAGGAAGAATTAGGGATGTTTTCTTTATCGGTTCTGTCATTTCGTGGAGGCGGCCGCTATGTAGGCGAATGGGCGCGTGTGTATGTATATGTGTATGTATGTATATATCGAAGAAGATTCCCGTTCCACAAAAAAATGGGGAAACAAAAAAGGGAATCACCTCAATCGAATTCCTGATTCCAGAGGTAAGCATTTTCCCCCCGAATTCCAGGAAAATTGAGTTCCGGAGACAACAGCTCCGTTCCAGTTCAGTTCTTCTCTCTCTCTCTCTCTGCCTCATTCCCGTGCTGTGAATGTATGTATGTAATAGTTTCCTTAAAATTTTCTGAGGAAAGATTGTATACATATACATATATAACAATCATATCTCACCTTTTCTGCATGAAAGATATTCGCACCAAACACTGCAGATCAGTTTCCAGGAGTTTCCCAGTCTCGCAAAAAGGAAAAAAAAAAAAATCTTAATGGTATTTTAATGACGTCCTGTGGATCTTGGTTCTACACCAGTGCAACAGCTGGCTGAGTGCTTAGATTCCGCCTCCTGCCTCCTACGCAGTGGGGAATAGAGTGGATGCTTAGTTAGGTCTTTCAGAGTTCCTTTTGTTGTCTTGCCCACACAAACGAGTACCAAGGATGTGTGTGGGAGCAGAAATGATCCGTTTTCCTTTTTCACAGAATTCTCTGGGAATGTGTTTTGCTATCTTTTATCACTCTCGATCTTATCTTGCAAGTGGGAACATTCTTTACAGGGAATATTATTTACTATTTTAATATTTAATTTTCCGGTTTGGTCCCCCCTTCAAGGAGCAAGGACACGTCTGACCCCAATAGACTCAATAAATAAGATCTTAGCATCAAGATGAATGGGACGATTGTGGGCCTGAAGATACGAATTTGTTTGCGAAAGTGTCAGACAATTTCACTTTTTTAATGAATATGAATATTAACAATATAGGCATCATTTTTCTTAAAGAACTCCAGAAGTGGAATAGGAATGGAACATAGTATTTTTGCCAAAGACCAAGCGCTTGGACCTATGAGGTCATTCAGTGCTGAAAGAAAAATTGAGATTAGAATTGAAGAGAAAACCTCAAAGCAGTTGCATTACGAATCAACTGTTAGGAGAGGGTGGAAAGAAAGATGGAAGAAAGTGAATATGAACGGAGGTAAAGTAAAAGGAATGAAAGGGGTTGAAGCTAGGGACGTTGCAAAGAACCTTAAGTAAAGCCTCCGGAATTGATTCTGTCGCATTAAGATGGACCAAGTCGTGCTGATGTGGTCTGAACATGTAGGGAGAATGAGAAACTGATGGAATTAGTAAAGGCATTTACATTATCCTTCTGGATTCATGACTATTTTCTAGACGCTTCCAAAATCATGCATCACTCGTCATCCGATCTCTTCGAGGAACAAGAATTGGGCGGCCTGTGGCCAGAAGTGATTCTGTTGCATTAAGATGGACCAAGTCATGCTGATGTGGTCTGAACATATAGGGAGAATATGAGAAACTGATGGAATTAGTAAAGGCATTTACATTATCCTTCTGGATCTCTTTGAGGCTTCCCAAAATCATGCACAACAAATTCTGTGACCCGTGTTGGGCATGGCAAAGAAGGGCATGGGACGGGCCTGCTGTGGACCACTGGACCGTGCCACACCGAGTTACAGAAGAGCAAGACTCGAAAGTTAAGAGGGCGAACCTTTATATAACTTCGAGAATTAAGATTACGTTGGAAATGCAGCCCGAGAATTATTTCCAAAACTTCTTCTTCGGCTTTCGAAAAACAGACAGTTCGGCAAACATCGTTCTCATAAATTTCTCTTTATGGTGTGCTTATCGTGGGTGGAAACGCTCTCTCTCTCTCTCTCTCTCTCTCTCTCTCTCTCTCTCTTTCTCTGTGTGTGTGTGTGTGTGTTTTTCTCCCTCTCTTTCTCATTCTCTCTATCTCTGTTTCTCTTTCTTTTTCCCCCACATCTCCCCTTCTCTCACTCTCTCTTTCTCTCTCTCTCTCTCTCTCTTTCTGTTTTTCTCTGTTTTCTCTCTCTCTCTCTCTCTCTCTCTCTCTCTCTCTCTCTCTCTCTCTCTCTCTCTCTTTTCTATGCTCTTCTCCCCCATTCTCTCTCTCTCTCTCTCTCTCTCTCTCTGTTTTCTCCCCAATTTTTCTCTCCCTCTCTCTCTCTCTCTCTCTCTCTCTCTCTCTCTCTCTCTCTATGTTCTTCTCCCCATTTCTCTCTCTCTCTCTCCATTCTTCTCCCCATTTCTCTCTCTCTCTCTCTCTCTCTTTCTTTCTCTATGTTCTTTCCCCATTCTCTTTCTCTCTCTCTCTCTCTGTTTTTCTCCCAATTTTCTCACTCTCTCTCTCTCTCTCTCTCTCTCTCTCTCTCTCTCTCTCTCTCTCTCTCTCTCTCTATAATTTCTTCTCCCCCATTCTCTCTCTCTCTCTCCATTTCTTCTCCCCCCATTCTCTCTCTCTCTCTCTCTCTCTCTCTCTCTCTCTCTCTCTCTCTCTCTCTCTCTCTCTCGGGAAGTCAAGCGAGGCTGTCCCATGGCACGGAAAATGACTTTGCTTCCGATGCAATAACTTTCGTTCCTTCTGCCTGCTTGCAGTGATTCACCTGCTTTCAACATGCAATTGCCCAAAACAAGGTCTTCGTGATGCTGCCCTCAATAATATTCGGGGGGGGGGGGCGAAATGTCCCTTCATTAAGCTTGATTTCAGAATCTATTTGCTGTTGTTATTTGGAGATCGAGGGAGTCGCGGCGAAGGCGAGTTTTTGTGATTCAGTTCGACTGAAAGAAAATTCATTTTTGTCTGAAACAAAAACATGAATTTAAAATGGAGTAAAAGACTGTGTTTGTATCTGTGAATGAATCAGAGGTTCATCTGTACCGTTCTCAGGTGAATGAATGATTCATCTGTATACAGCTTTCAGGTGAATGAATGAGTCATCAATAAAGTTTTCAGGTGAATGAATGATTCATCTGTACAGCTTTCAGGTGAATGAATGAGTCATCTGTACAGCTTTCAGGTGAATGTATCTGTACAGCTTTCAGGTGAATGAATTATTCATCTGTACAGCTTTCAGGTGAATGAATGATTCACCCATACAGGTTTCAGGTGAATGAATGATTCATCTGTACAGTTTTCAGGTGAATAAATTATTCACCTGTACAGCTTTGGGTGAATAATTAATTCACCTGTAAAGCTTTCAGGTGAACTGTTTATTCACCTGTACAGCTTTCAGTTGACTCAGGAACTGTCTCATAAAGTTAGGATGTACTGTTCATTAAAAACTATGAGAATGGAGAAGTATAAACTATAGAATCTATTATACATACGTAAAGTTTCACCAAAATCGTCTTCCCGTTCTGAAGATATTCCACAAACAAATGCATTCTTCACAAACATGCAAACAAAAGCATTCAGACCTCCCAGCAGCTCCACTGACTGAAAAAACAAAACATACAAATTCTGAGAAAAATCACATTCTTCACGAACGCAAACAAAAGCATCCACACTTCCCAGCAGTTCTAAAGAACAAAACGTACAAATTCTGCAAACACAAACATTCATAAACAGAAACGATAGCATTCACACCTCCCAGCAGCTCCACTAACTCAAACAAACGCAAGAATCGAACCTCAGAAACCGAGCACCGTTCTAGATATACACACATCACGGTAATTCCATCTGAACAAACGCAAATCCTCCTTAATAAATGGTTCTTATTCACGAAGGAGGAGGAAGAGGAAGAGGAGGAGGAGTAAGAGGAGGAAAAGGAGAAGGATAAAAGGCATATAAGCCCCCTAATCCCAAGATTATATTCCGCTAGTTTAATTGCGGCTTAAACGTTCGCCCTCTTCCGGAATAACCCTCCATCTCTTTCTCTATTTTATATCTCATCTCTCCTATTTCTGCTTTCTCTTATTCCTCCCTCTCTCCTATTTCTGCTTCCTCTCTCAGAGATATTTTGAGGGATTCATTTCCCAGGATTTCTTTTCTTTGTGTATTTTCTGAGTGGGTGTTACTAAAGTATATTTGTGTTACTTATGCTAAGGATGGTTGTGTTGCAAATTGTATATTGGAGTTACTCATTCTCCTTGTAATAATAATAATAATAATAATAATAATAATAATAATAATAATAATAATAATAATAAAATTTCTTTAGGGATTCACATGTCCTGACTAATGCTCTAATTTCTCTGTAATAATAATAAAAATAATAATAATAATAATAATAATAATAATAATAATAATAATAATAATGGTGAAGAAATCCACAATAATAATAATAATATTAATAATAATAATAATAATAATAATAATAATAATAATAATAATAATAATAATTGCTTAGTGAATAACCTGTCCTGACAAAGACTGTAGTTTCTCGGGAATATAATAATAATAATAATAATAATAATAATAATAATAATAATAATAATAATAATAATAATAATAATAATAATAATAATAATTATTATTATTATTATTATTCTTATTATTATTATTATTTTGCTTAGGGAATCATCTTTCCTGACCAAGACAGCCATTTCTCAACCTAATCCCCAGCGAAGGAACCCGCACTTAACCATTTTTATAAAGCTAATGGACCTTTGCAATAAGGCAAAGGAACAGATCCCCACGGGGGAGATTATCCCTCGGACCAACGGCTCCTGGAAAGTGGTCTGGAATCACGTGACGGTAATCAAGTGTGATGGCGGAATGATGGGGCCTCTTGCTAGATAGGTTTGAGATGGGTTTTGCGGGAATTCTAGGCCCTTCCTACTGAACAGATTTGCAGGAATTCCAAACCTTCTCACCAAATAGATTTGCAGGAATTCTAAGCCTTCTTACCGAATAATTTGAATTCTAAACAAATAATTTGCAGGAATTCTAAGCCTTCTTACCAAATAGATTTGCAGAATTTCTAAGCCTTACCAAATAATTTGCAGGAATTCTAAGCCTTCTCACAAATAGATTTGTAGAATTCTAAGCCTTCTTACCAAATAATTTTGCAGGAATTCTAAGCCTTCTTACCAAATGGATTTGCAGGAATTCTAAGCCTTCTTACCAAATAGATTTGCAGGAATTCTAAGCCTTCTTACCAAATAATTTGCAGGAATTCTAAGCCTTCTTACCAAATAATTTGCAGGAATTCTAAGCCTTCTTACCAAATAGATTTGCAGGAATTCTAAGCCTTCTTACCAAATGGATTTGCAGAATTCCTAAGCCTTCTTACCAAATAATTTGCAGAATCTAAGCCTTCTTACCAAATGGTTGCAGAAGCCTTCTTACCAAATAATTTGCAGGAATTCTAAGCCTTCTTACCAAATAGATTTGCAGAATTCTAAGCCTTCTTGCAAATGGATTTGCAGGAATTCTAAGCCTTCTTACCAAATAGATTTGCAGGAATTCTAACCTTCTTACCAAATAGGTGTTGCAGAAGATTCTAAGCCTTCTTACCAAATAGATTTGCAGGAATTCTAAGCCTTCTTACCAAATAATTTGCAGGAATTCTAAGCCTTCTTACCAAATAGATTTGCAGGAATTCTAAGCCTTCTTACCAAATAATTTGCAGGAATTCTAAGCCTTCTTACCAAATAGATTTGCAGGAATTCTAAGCCTTCTTACCAAATAATTTGCAGAATTCGGCCTTCTTACCAAATAGATTTGCAGGAATTCTAAGCCTTCTTACCAAATGGATTTCCAGGAATTCTAAGCCTTAATGCTAAACAGTTTTGCAGGAATTCTAAGGCCTCTTACCAAATAGATTTGCAGGAATTCTAAGCCTTCTTACCAAATAGATTTGCAGGAATTCTAAGCCCTAATGCTGAATAGTTTTGCAGGAATTCTAAGCCTTAATGCTAAATAGTTTTGTAGGAATTCTAAGCCTTCTTACTAAACAGATTTGCAGGAATTCCAAGCCTTCTTACTAAATAGATTTGCAGGAATTCTAAGCCTTAATGCTGAGTAGTTTTTCACTGGTTTTAAGCAGGAATTCTAAGCCTTCTTACTAAATAGATTTGCAGGAATTCTAAGCCTTAATGCTAAGTAGTTTTTCACTGGGTTTAAGCAGGAATTCTAAGCCTTCTTACAAATAGATTTGCAGGAATTCTAAGCCTTCCTGCCAAATAGATTTGCAGGAGTTCTAAGTCTTAATGCTAAGTAGTTTTGAAGGAATTCTAGGCCTCCTTACTAAACAGATTTGCAGGAATTCTAAGCCTTAATGCTAAGTAGTTTTTCACTGGGTTTAGCACGAATTCTAAGCCTTCTTTCTGAATAGTTTTTCACTGGTGCCATGGAAGAGACGCTGCCTACAGTGCACCGCATGAGGAATATACTCTCTCTCTCTCTTTGTTTAAAAGGATGTTTAAAACAATATCTTCCCCCGAAACGATTTCAGTCACAGATGCAATCTTAGTTCCAGTGTTGGATCTGATTACAGTTGGGAAATCGCGTCTCTCTGCAAGCGATCTGATTAACTCTGCGCCATAATTATTGATGGAGGAGAGAGAGAGAGAGAGAGAGAGAGAGAGAGAGAGAGAGAGAGAGACTATGAGCGTATTGGAGCGAGCGTTCTCTTAATGATACAATTATATGATATTGCGAAAACGAAGCTGCGATTTGAAACGGTTTGTTTCGAATGCTCGAACATCGAGCGGAGGTTATATAAAGACATTTCTCTGTCCATCTACACCCCAGCCCCAACGCCCATTTCCGCCCACACCCCCCCTTAAAATAACAGTCGATTTTTCCCTCGTTTCAGTCGGGTTTTTGAGACCCGGGGTAAAAAAAAAAGGGATGGATGGGTTGGTGTCTTTTCCAGTAACGACACCATTCCAGACTTCAAACTTCGCTTAATCTCTCTCTCTCTCTCTCTCTCTCTCTCTCTCTCTCTCTCTCGGCAAAAAGAGGGGTAGGGTAGGCGGTCTTTTCCAGTAATGACACTATTCCAGCCTCCTCTCCTCTCTCTCTCTCTCTCTCTCTCTCTCTCTCTCTCTCTCTCTCTCTCTCTCTCTCTCCTCTCTCTCTCTCTCTGTGGGCATCCGATAGTGAAGCCAATCTCATTGCCCCGGAACGATTTTGACATCTGGGCGCATGGCGATACTTTTTACCAATAATGAACTGATGATCCGCTTTCCGTTCTTCACCTGTTCGCTTCCTTCTTCTTCTTCTTCCATAAATGCGATTGGAGGTCTGAACATCACCTGTTCGCATTCTTCTTCATCATCTTCTTCTTCCATAAATGCGACTGGAGGCTTGAATATCACCTGTTCGCATTCTCCTTCTTCTTCTTCTTCGGGGTCAGTCTGTGGCGTCGTATATGTGATCTCCTGACGGGAAAGTGAAGAAGAAGAAGAAGAAGAAGAAGAAGAAGAAGAAGAAATAAAATATGCATGCAGACACATTTCCCAATTCAGAATCGTAACATTTTATTGTTCCCAATTGCCAGAAACAAACATATCCCATTACAAATTCGCAATACATTTCCCTTTCCGAACAACAACATAAAAAAAAAGACTTGGTGAAACAGATAAAGAGAGAGAGAGAGAGAGAGAGAGAGAGAGAGAGAGAGAGAGAAACTTCAACTGGTATCGAATGCTTTTCTGACCGAGCAAACTCTCGCAGGAATCTCATTACATAGATTAATGGCCTTCTTTTCGTAGTTTATTCTTAGTTTCCTTATTCCTTTTAGCCTCACTGGTCATCATTTGATAGATAGATAGATAGATAGATAGATAGACAGATAGATAGATAGATAGACATATATATTTAGATAGATAGTTAGATAGATAGACATATCCTACCCAGTGGAACGACTCATGTATAACCTCACTTGAAAATAATTCGCAATCGTGTCTAGGCAGCTTACCGTCAAGAAATCGGACGCACTTTTGAGCACTAGGTTGCCCAGGCACGATAATGAAAGCTTCAGACTGTCGGCACTGGGCATAATGGTATGTGGAGTGAAATAATGGCTAATATCTCTAAATATAGATCGGTTGTTTTAACAGAGTTACGGTTATATGAAAGATTCTCTGGTTTTGATGATATTATCGTAAGCATACACTCTTCTTCTTCTTCTTCTTCTTCTTCTTCTTCTTCTTCTTCTTCTCATCCTCCTCCTCCTCCTCCTCCTCCTCCTTCTTCTTCTTCTTCTTCTTCTTCTTCTTCTTCTTCTTCTTCTTCTTCTTCTTCTTCCTCGTCAGGAGACCACAAAAAACGACGGATCTGACTGGTGCAGAAGAAGAAGAAGAGAAAAAGAAGAAGAAGAAGAAGAAGAAGGAGAAGAAGGAGAAGAAGAAGAAGAAGAAGAAGAAGAAGAAGAAGAAGAAGAGGGAACAGACAGGCTATCGCAGGCTATCGTTATCTCTTTTGCATTTTCCATTATGGAGTTTTATCCCGGCACAAAGCTGGGAATATATACTGGGCTCTCTCTCTCTCTCTCTCTCTCTCTCTCTCTCTCTCTCTTTAAGGGGGGGAGGAGAAAGGAGAGAGGGTGTGGGAGTGGGAGTGGGAGTGGGAGTGGGGTGTTTCAAGGGAAGTTCTGTTGTTCTTCTGGTGTTCTGCATATTCATGGGACCTTCGTCTGGGAAATGGCTGCCTGGTGACGCTTTTGTTGTTCCTCCAATTTTAACCCTGCCTCCTCCTCATTCTCACTCTGCACACACACACACACACACATTCCTCCCCTTTATTTCCCTCTCCTCATTTATTTCCCCCTCCACTTTATTTTCCCGTCCCACATTTTTTCCCCTCCCTTACTCCCCTTTATTCCCACTCCCTGGTTTATTTTCCATCCATCTTTATTTTTATTCCTTTATTCCCACTCCCAATTTATTTTCCATCCATCTTTTCCCCTTCCTTTATTTCCCCACTCCCCTTTATTCCCACTCCCAATTTATTTTCCATCCATCTTTATTTTCTCCCTCACCCTTTATTTCCACCTCCCCTTTATTTCCCTCTCACTTTTTTCCCCATTTCCCCTTTCTTTCTCTTCCTCTTTATTTCCAGCTCCCCCTTTATTTCCCATTTCCCCTTAATTACCCTCCTAATTAATTACTCCTCACCTTTATTTTTCCACCCCCTTTATTTCCCCATCCCCTTTATTTCCCCATCCCCTTTATTTCCCCATCGTCCCCTTTCTTCCACTTTCCCCAAGGCCCCCCTCCCCAGCAACCTTGTCTTCTGCGACGCCAGGTTACGTCTGTCTATAATGCATCAGTGTCTTCAATTCTTGCACTCCGTCCACACTCACCGCGAGAGAGAGAGAGAGAGAGAGAGAGAGAGAGAGAGAGAGAGAGAGAGTGGAACAATTCTGAATATTTACTGCTACAATTTCCAATTCCCAAATTATTCTATATTTCCTTCGTCATTGTTAAATTTAATCTTTCATGTCTATAATAATAATAATAATAATAATAATAATAATAATAATAATAATAATAATAATAATAATAATAATAATAATAATAATACTGCTATATCAGTGATTTTTAAAAGTGGAAAAAAATATATAATGAAATCATTCAATACTGTCATCCCAAAATACTTAATAATAAATAAAAAAATTTTCATAAAAAAATGAGAATCATGAGGAAAAACTCTCTCTCTCTCTCTCTCTCTCTCTCTCTCTCTCTCTCTCTCTCTCTCTCTCTCTCTCTCTCTCCCTACAAATGAGGAGATGATAAATTCCCAGATTCCCGAATCCGAGTGAAAGAGAGCGATTAGGTGATTCCGGACTGGAATGGGAGAGGAGGCTATTTCTATTCATATCTGTAACACAAACGTGAGGTTGGAGTAAAGCTTCTTTTCTATTTAGAGAGAGGGGGCGAGGCCTGAGAGAGAGAGAGAGAGAGAGAGAGAGAGAGAGAGAGATAACGTGGCCTACAGAAGAACAGGTATACGGAGAAAATATAGACAAATTTGGAGGAGAGGAGAGAGAGAGAGAGAGAGAGAGAGAGAGAGAGAGAGAGAGAGAGTGGCCTACAGAAGAACAGGCGGAGAATAGATACTAGACAAATTTGGAGGAGGAAGATGAGAGAAATTGGCCTACAGAATAGATAGACAAGGAAAGAGACCAAATTTGTAAGGGAGAGAGAGAGAGAGAGAGAGAGAGAGAGAGAGAGAAGGGACTTCAAAAACAGCCCCCTTTTCGAAGCCGTATCTAAAAGGGAGGAAGGAGATTATCTTCTTTATTGGGAATTGCGACCAATATTATGTTTCAGACCAGATGCAACTTCCATTATCGGGAAGAAGAAGAAGAAGAAGGAGAAGAAGGGGGAGAAGAGGGGGGGAAGGAGGAGGAGGAGGAGGAGGAGGAGGAGGAGGAGGTAGAAGGCAGACGTAGCAGATCATTATTGAAATGAAAATCACTCAATTGATTTCTAATGTATTTGACACAGAAGAAGAAGAAGAAGAAGAAGAAGAAGAAGAAGAAGAAGAAGAAGAGAAGAAGAAGAAGAGGGGAGGAGTGGGGAGTGGGGGGTGAGGAGGAGGAGGTGGAAGGAAGGCGTAGAGGATCATAATTGAAATAAAGAAAAACTTTTTTCCAATTTTTTCATTCTAGCTGTAACCAAATCATGTCACTGAAAGTTCAAAATATCAAACTTAATATCAAATAATAATAATAATAACAATAATAATAATAATAATACACAATAATAATAAATCTGAGTCTATGAATGTTATACACTTCTTTACAATAACTCTTTAATTAATTAATTAAATAATAATACAAAAATAATAATAATAATAATAATAATAATAATAATAATAATAATAATAATAATAATAATAACATATCTGAGTCTATGAATGTTACAATACACTCTTTACTAAGAACTGCCCGAATGTATATAATAATAATAATAATAATAATAATAATAATAATAATAATAATAATAATAATAACAACATTCCTTTATCATTAATTTCATGAGCGTAAGTTCATCATTCACACTACAGGGACTTAATCTCTGCATCGTATCTAAGACACCAAGATTAACCTTCAGTGTCTGAAAACATCAAAATACCTCAAAAGAAGCCACAAGAAACCTTGATATTCATCCACTATTTACAGACAGATCTAATCCAAATTTAAGCCCAAAAACGAAAGGAGAAAAAAACTCTGAAAATAAACTAAGTAATATCTTTGTTTTGTTGGCGTTCTTTGGCGCACACAAAGCGAGGCGATAATACTATAATCCCCCTTTTTCGAAACTGAAAAATAATCAGGGGAACACGGCTGTGTTTCATTGTCAGGCATTTATGTTTAAACAGCCCCACAAAGCTCCCAACAATGATAGTATCTGTCCTTATTTATTTTTTTTTATTTGTAACGTGTGAAACATAATTCCTTTCACGTTAATGAAAGAGTTGGCAGATTAGCCCCTTTGGCAAAAAAAAATATGGTTTTAGGTTTTTTTTTTTTTGGGTGAGAACGCACCCCACTGTAAATCTATCTCAAATAAGAGAAACAATGTTGATTTACATTTTTTTGGAAAATGACAGCTGCACAGTGGGAGAATTGCAGAAATAGGGTATTATCGTTGCTTTTCAGGAAAGGGGTCACTGAGAGATCAATGCATTCTACATTTCGCAAAATTTCTAAAAATGTATATAGACACCTTACATGCAACATACTAAGTCCCCAAACTCATGTGAACCTCAAAAGTGGTGAATATATAAATTATTATTATTATTATTATTATTATTATTATTATTATTATTATTATTATTATTATTATTATTATTATTATTATTATTATTATTCAGTAGATGAAGAACCCTGTTATATAGAACAAGCCATCAGGGACCACAGACTTTAATTTCAAGCTTTCAGAGAATATGGAGTTCATTTGACAGAAGTAACAGACGGTAAAGGGAAGTCTATTAGCCATGAACTAGGCAGACAGACAGAGGATCTGGTAACAGACAAGCAGAGAGATAGACAGAATTTCTGAAAAAAATAATTGTAAAAGTTCATCAATTTATTGCCATATAAATCTGTTAACAGACAGATGTACTGACAATATTTCTGCCTAAAAGACAGTAAATCTGCTGGCAGAAAGACAGACAGACAGTATATCTGCTAATAGTCAGTTGTACGGACAGTAAACCTGCTAACAGACAGTTGTACAGACAGTAAATCTGCTGACAGACAGTCTTACAGGCAGTATATCTGTTATCAGAAAGACAGACAGACAGTAAATCTGC
The DNA here is from genome assembly GCF_040412425.1 of Macrobrachium rosenbergii. NCBI lineage: Eukaryota > Metazoa > Arthropoda > Malacostraca > Decapoda > Palaemonidae > Macrobrachium > Macrobrachium rosenbergii. The sequence goes on from NC_089770.1 coordinate 780,108, forward strand.
TAACAGATAATTGCACAGACAATAAATAAACTAGAAACAGCAAATCTGTTAACAGACAGAGAGTAAATCTGCCAACAGACAATAAATCTGCTAACAGACATCGATCTATTTAACAGAAAGCTGAGCAACAGACAGGTGCACAGTCAGTAAATCTGCAAAAAAAAAAAAAAAAAAGAACACTGCAATCTCACAACACAACAGACAAGAACAGACAGTAGCTCTCCCAACTAACAGTAAATCTGCTAAAAGACATCAGATCTCCCAACAGACACTTACCAAGACTCCAAAAGCAGCAAAGACACAGAGAAACAGACCTGAAAACCAGACAAAACAGACAGGTGCACAGTCAGTAAATCTGCAAAAAAAAAAAAAAACTGAAATCTCACAACAGAAAAGAACACAGACAGTAGCTCTCCCAACAGACAGCAAATCTGCCAACAGACACTTACCAAGCCTCCAAACCAGCAAAGACACAGACAGACAGACCTGAAAACACAAACCTTCTCGGAAGAGACAATGATGATGACCAAGAAACCCGGAGCAATATTCGGCCCTATGTTGATCCAAAGCGAAAAGTCGATGCGAGAAACAGTGTCCAAATTGCGCATCAGAGAGAAAGCTAAATTAGCTGTTGCAGAGGTTGACGAGGGCCTTAATCGCTGGGAGAGAGAGAGAGAGAGAGAGAGAGATGCAAATGACTCTGTGCTTGTAAGGAATAGAACTGCATAACAGCTTTACTCAGTGCTAATGAGAGTGGGCTATTACTGAATAGTTAAGCCCAAAGTGGTCCTGCTTCTATTGGGGAAAACGTCTAAATAGGCCATGAAGTGTCTTCGGCGCAATCGAGTTTTCCGTACAGCTGACACAGCGTATAATCAAGGCCACCGAAAATAGATCTATCTTTCGGTGGTCTCGGTGTAATGCTGTATGAGCCGCGGCCCATGAAATTTTAAGCACGGGACGGTGGTGGCCTTTCCTATATCGTTGCCAGGGGCACGATTATGGCTAACTTTAACTTTAAATAAAATAAAAACACACAGAGGCTGAGGGCTGTTTGGTATGTTTGATGACTGGAGGTGGATGATCAACCGCAATTTTTCATTCCCTCTAGCCTCAGTAATTTTGAAACTGAGGGCGGACAGAAAAAGTGCAGGCAGAATAAAGTGCGGACAGAATAAAGTGCGGACAGAATAAGGTGCAGACAAAATAAAGTGCGGACAGAAAAAAGTGCGGACAGAATAAAGCGCGGAGAATAAGGTGCAGACAAAATAAAGTGCGGACAGAATAAAGTGCGGACAGAATAAAGTGCGGACAGACAAGGTGCAGACAAAAAAGTGCGGAAGATTGCGGACAGAAAAATGTGAGGACAGAAAATTTGGACAGAAAAAGTGACAGAAAATGTGCGGACAGAAAAGAGTGCGGACAGAAAAAGTGCGGACAGAAAAAGTGCGGGAGACGGACAGAAAACAAAGTCGACAAACAAAATTCGGCTTTTCTTTTACAGAAAACTAAAAAAAAAAAAAAAAAAAGATCAATATCGTGATGAAATATACCAACATCAGCAAAGATGTCAGCACGCGTCAGCATTCAAAATCCTTCTACGATTCCCCCGGCCGTCTACTTTAAGTGGAAGAAAACATGTAGTCCTTGAATATGGAATTTCCCCTCAGGAGAAAACCTCCTCCTCCTCCTCCTCCTCCTCCTCCTCCTCCTCTTCCTCACTCGAGTTTCCCCTCTTTTCTTTGCCTACCTTAGAAATCTCATTTCCCGTTACAGTAGAAGGGGTCCATTTTACCCCGAGATGTTTTCTATTCAGAGCTCCCTGCGTGAAAACGGCTGGTAATTTGTAATTTGTATAACTAACCAGCTCTTAGATTTAATTGTTTGCCGGGGGATGTTAAATTTCCCCCAGAAAATTATGATGAAATATTAAGTTAAATTTCACTGAAACCACTTCTAGATTTACTTAATGGCTGTGACTTGAAATTTCCCCAGAAAATACTGATAAATTATTAGATTAAATTTCACTGACACCACTTCTAGATTTACTTAATGGCTGTGACTTGAAATTTCCCCAGAAAATACTGATAAATTATTAGATTAAATTTCTCTTAAACCACTTCTAGATTTACTTATTGGCTGTGATGTTAAATTTCCCCCAGAAAATAGTGATAAAGTGTTAGGTTAAATTTCGCTGAAATCACTTCTAGATTTACTTACTGGCTGTGAATTAAAATTTCCCCAGAAAATCCTAATAAAATATTGAATAAAATTTCACTGAAACCACTTCTAGTTTTACTTATTGGCTGTGATGTTAAATTTCTCCAGAAAATTATAATGAAATATTAGGTCAAATTTCTCTGAAACCATTTCTAGATTTAATTATTGGCTGTGACTCTAAATTTCCCCAGAAAATTATGATAAATGATTAGCTTAAATTTCACTGAAATCACTTCTAGATTTACTTATTGGCTGTGACTCTAAATTTCCCCAGAAAATTATGATAAATTATTAGGTTAAATTTCACTGAAATCACTTCTAGATTCATTATTGGCTGTGACTTTAAATTTCCACAGAAAATAGCGATAAACTTTTAGGTTAAACTTCTCTGAAAATCGTGATGGAATTTTAGGTTAAATTTCTCTGAAAATCATAATAAATTTTTAGGTTAAATTTCTCTGAAAATTATAACAACATTTTAGGTTAAATTTCTCTGAAAATCATAATAAAACTTTAGGTTAAATTTCTCTGAAAATCATAATAATTTTTAGGTTAAATTTCTCCGAAAATCATAAAAAAAAATTTAGGTTAGATTTCTCTGAAAATCAATAAAATTTTAGTTTAAACTTTTCTGAAAATCATGATAGAATTCCAGATTAAATCTCTCTGGAAATCACAATAATTTTTAGGTTAAATTTCTCTGGAAATAATAAAACTATAGGTTAAATTTCTCCGGAAACCAGAAAGACAAAAGATGCAGAATTATACAAAGGTAAAAAAAAAAAAATAAAAATAAAAAAACTCAGCCAAAAATCACACCAAGAAGCTTTGCCGAGGTCCTTTGAAAACCCGTGGCCATACGGAACACGAAAAGCACATTCATCCGAAGGCAAAATCCGAGGATATTAGACCCACAAGGACTGCGTCTGGGACGATGAAAGGGGAGTCTGAAGGATGCCGGATATAAAAAAAAAAAATCATAAAAACATATACCTTTCAGGTACTTGTATGCTCCCCTTTTTTCGGAGGAGAGAAATCTCCCTCCAGGGAAAGGCAAATCTCTCGACTCTCTGGTACATTGGGGCAAATACGGTTGTATTCTTTCCTCTGTCAGAACATTCAATATTCCCGTAAGGAAGGGAGGAAAGAGGGAGGGATTACCCCCCCAAAAAGAAACCGTAAGGGCATGGAAGGTCAAAGGGTCCTGTCACCAGATCTTATTGTTGTGGTTTTGTCGTTCTTTTTCAGCTGATGCTGATATTTTCATCTTTCAGTTCCTTTGAGGGCTTCAAGGCTGACAGACTGGATAGATACACATATGGTCTTCTCCACTCTCCGCCCACGCTGGGACCCGGGGGAACCAAGCAATGGTTGCTGATGTCTAAGGGGATAGACATTTAAGGTTGCCATCCTGTCTATAATCCCTAAAGTTGCTAAAAAAATGTGGCTGTTGCAACGCTGTCTAATCCCTAAAGTTGCCAGAAAATGTGGGTTGTTGCACACACTTTCTAATCCCTAAAGTTTCCAGAAATTGTGGCCTTTGCAACGCTGTCTCTAATCCCTAAAGTTGCCAGAAAATGTGGCTGTTGCAACGCTGTCTTTAATGCCTAAAGTTGCCAGAAAATGTGGCTGTTGCCATGCTGTCTCTAATCCCTAAAATTGCCAGAAAATGTGGCTGTTGCCATGCTGTCTCTAATCCCTAATGTTGCCAGAAAATGTGGCTGTTGCCCTGCTGTCTTTAATCCCTAAAGTTGCCAGAAAATGCGGGCTCTTGCAACACTGCCTTTAATCCTAAAGTGTCAGAAGATGTGGCTTGCAACGTTGTCTCCAATCCCTAAAGTTGCCAGAAAATGTGGCTGTCGCCATGCTGTCTTCAATCCTTAAAGTTACCAGAAAACATGTGCCAGAAATTGTGGGCTATTTGAATGCTGTCACCAATCCCTGAAGTTTCCAAGAAACCTGAACCAGCAAATGTCTGCTGTTGCAACACTGCGCCTTATCCCAAAAGCTGAAAGAAAACCTGTCTCTCGCAATGCTGTCTAATCCCTAAAGCTTCCAGAAAGCCTGAACTGGTAAATGTTTGCTGTTGTAAAGACCACTTTTAAACCTCCTGGCTTCCAGGAAGTTTAATCACACAGAAATGATAAAAAAGGCCCTGAATATTGCATAGCTGTGTAAGAGCTTAGACTATTAATATTAGCCCATGGCAGTGGAGCGAATACCGTTATTTGTGCAAGAGAAACAAACGATTGCACCTGCGGCGAATTCTTCGTGCACTGTTGCATTCTTCCTTTTTCAATGTTGATTGGATGTAACTCTGTGAATTTTTTTGACGGGGTTTTCAAAGAAATTTCTTTAGGAAGGCTGATATATATCATGTTTTGCGTTGACAATTTTTTATTTTTTTTATTCATATATCAAGAATTATTTCCAAAATGGAGTATATAAGAAAGAAGAGCGATGTTTACAAAATATAATTTTGACGACATTTCAGTAAATAAAATCTAAGTATTTGCATTTCAGTCCAACTTTTTGCTACAGAAGATATAACCTGCTTTTCTACATGCTTGGAATAATGCAAGTCTCCTTGTATTTTAATAATTTACCTAAATTTTTTTTCTATTTAGTAATTTGTTAGTTTATTTTTTCTTTTTAAATCTGTGATCTCTTCTTTGGAAGCTTGAATTTCAAGTCAATTTCAAGACAAAACCAGCATATTATTAGTAATATCAGCTTGCAAAGTCAACATGGCCACTACAAAGAAAAAATTTGGAGCAAAGATCAAACATGGCTGCATGAAACAATAGGATTTTTGAAGTCAAAATCCCCTAAATGGACGATGCCAACCTAATAGAGAATTCATCATCGCCTCCTTGAGTTCTGTAATGTCTTAATACAAAGTCTAACTCAGCCTCTAACCAGACCAGTGTATCTAGACAGAAATTAAAAGAAAAACACCTTCCAGAATCGTATTGCATGGCCAGGCAGATTACTGCTGCCAATCTTTGTGAAAATCCAACATGGCCCCTACAGACCAGTGTTTCTAGACAGAAATTAAAAGAAAAACACCCTCCAAAACCACGTTGGCACGACAAGGCAGATTACTACTGCCAATCTTTGTGAAAATTCAACATGGCCTCTACAGACCAGTGTTTCTGGACAGAAATTTCAAAAAAACTACCTTCGAGAACCGTATTGCACGACTAGGCAGATTACTGCTGCCAATTTTTGTGAAAGTTCAACATGGCCTCTACAGACCAGTGTTTCTAGACAGAAATTTAAAAAAAAACCACCTTCCAGAACCGTATTGCATGACTAGGCAGATTACTGCTGCCAATCTTTGTGAAAAGCCAACACAGCCTCTACAGACCAGTGTTTCTAGACAGAAACTTCAAAAAAACCACCGTCAGAACCGTATTGCGTGACTGGGCAGATTAAATCTTTTGAAAAACCAAAAGCCTCTACAGACCAGTGTTTCTAGACAGAAATTTCAAAAAAACCACCTTCCAGCACCGTATTGCACGACTAGGCAGATTACAACCCTGATAGGCATGGCAGCAGACAAAACGAAGTGACTTTGCGTGGCACGGCAGCTCCTGTTGGTCTCTCGAGTTTTAACTCGACGAGACGAGTAGGTCCCACTCGAAGGAGAGACTAATGGCGAAGGGTTCCA
>NC_089770.1:791000-863500 GCF_040412425.1 Macrobrachium rosenbergii
GCCAGGTGGTGGCCTATCCTATATCGTTGCCAGAATCATGATTATGGCTAACTTTAACCCTAAATAAAATGAAAGTTACTGAGGCTAGAGGGCTGCAATTTAGTATGTTTGATGATTGGAGGGTGGATGATCAACATACCAATTTGCAGCCCTCCAGCCTCAGTGGTTTTTAAGATGTGAGGGCGGACAGAAAAAAGTGCGGACAGAAAAAAGTGCGGACGGACAGACAAATCCTCAATAGTTTTCTTTTACAGAAAACAAAAAATCATAGATTAAACAGACGAAAATAATGATTTTAAAATGAAAATTCAAATCGATAAAAAAAACTAAAAATCATAGATTAAATAGACGAAAATAACGAATTCAAAATGGAAATTCAAATCAATAAAAATAAAATAAAAATTCACAGATTAAAAATTCATAAATAATTCATTCAAAACGATAATTCAATTCGAAGCTCCTAAAAAGTGATTAAACAGGCTGTAAGCTGATCTGCTTGGAAATTCCATTTAGAGAATTTAATAGGATTTCCGCCGGCGATTACTACAAATTGCCAATACTTTATGGCGAGGAGGGTTCGAATTGGGAGAAGGCTTGGGTCTGGAGAGATTGTATAAGTGTTTTTGTGTGTGTGTATGTATATATGTATGTATATATATAAGTATGTACATATATACATATATATATACATATAATACCCACACAATGACAAAATAACATATCCACCATTCAAAATATACCTCCTAATCTTCTCTTTCGCTCTCTCTCTCTCTCTCTCTCTCTCTCTCTCTCTCTCCTGGATGTTATTGTGCAACACTCTCTCCACGGGACAACCTCTCTCTCTCTCTCTCTCCCTCTCTCTCTCTCTCTCTCTCTCTCTCTCTCTCTCTCTCTCTCTCTCTCTCTCTCTCTCTCTCTCTCCCGAGAAAACTTCAAGAATGGAAACCCATTAAGATTTTAGGCGCGGGTCCTCTTCAAGTAAAGAAAATCATTATTGTGAACTAATGATTCCTCCAGTGGAAGTGTTATACCGCCAGCCGGGGGAGATTGCCCCCCCCCTTTTGTAACCCGGGACTGAATATCTGAGTACCTTGAGAGAGAGAGAGAGAGAGAGAGAGAGAGAGAGAGAGAGAGAGAGAGAGAGAGAATGTTTTATGAGTGGACATTACACAGGAATGAACTCACTTGTTAAAATTGTGGTGTGATTGCGACACTTATCTCTCACAATTGTCTCTCTCTCTCTCTCTCTCTCTCTCTCTCTCTCTCTCTCTCTCCTCTCTCTCTCTTTAGATGAGGCCCACAACAGGTCCATTTGTGCACAAGTAGAATTTTTGTTTGCCTGCAGCAGAGAGAGAGAGAGAGAGAGAAGAAGAGAGAGAGAGAGAGAGAGAGAGAGAGAGGAGAGAGAGAGAGAGAGAGAGAGAGAGAGAGAGAGAAAATTCACAATTCGGATTATCCATTTTTTTAAAAATCAATTTTATCCACAATAAAATCCAGACATCTATATATATATATATATATATATATATATATATATATATATATATATATATATATATATATATATATATATATATATATATATATATATATATATATATAATATGAAATTGTAATTTGCAAAAGCAATTGAAACGAACTGACTCGCTGCCGGACAAATCGATTCGATTTAAATAGTATATGTCACCCATATATTTTTTGTCACCGGATTAGCCGATACATTTTTTCCAGCTCTCGTTGACAAATTGGTTAATATATTTTGATTTAGGAAAGCTATTACCCTGTTCAGAACACGTATGAATTTGGTTCATATTCGAAATTCATTTCCGTCGTTCATATTCGACTGTATCAGAAATGAAAATCTATAAGTTTTTCTACGAGTGTTGTGAGTTTTCGAAATGCTTTTCGATTTTTTTTTAAATATATCTTTCTTCTTTTCAGATAGTCTGAGGGAAACAGGTCTATAAATCTTTCTTTTATAAAGCCTTTTTTCCTGAATCTTTTTTCCTATATATTTTTTTAAAATCTTTTTTCTAAAAATATTTTTCTAATTTTTTTTATAATTTTTTGTCTATATCTTTTTTTTCTACATCTTTTTTTTTCTAAATATTTTCTCTAAATCTTTTTTTTTAAGCCTAAGTATTACTGGACTAGTAATGGCAGCTGTTTATAACAAATATGTTTAAAATCTGAATTATTAAACAAATCTCACATTACTTTTAGTTTTCTGTAAAAGAAAACTATTGTGCCGGCTTTGTCTGCTGATCCACACTTTTTCTGTCCGCACTTTTTCTGTCCACTTTTTCTGTCCGCCCTCAGATGTTAAAAACCACTGGGGCTAGAGGGCTGAAAATTGGTATGTTGATCATCCACCCTCCAATCATCAAACATACCAAATTGCAGCCCTCTAGCCTCAATAGTTTTTATTTTATTTAAGGTTAAAGTTAGCCACAGTTGTGCTTCTGGCAACGCAACAACACAGGCCACACCACGGCCGGCTGAGAGTTTTACGGGCCGCGGCTCATACAGCATTATACCGAGACCACGGAAAGGTAGCTCTATTTTCGGTGGCCTTGATTATGCGCTGTAGCGGCTGTACAGAAAACTCGAGAGCGCCGAAGAAACTTCGGCGCATTTTTTACTTGCTTTATAACGTTTTTCACAGAAACGTTAAAAGTATTGCCCTAATTACTACTGTCCTTTCGACAAAGAAGTTTTGTAGAAATCTACAAAATCTACAGGATCTGCACTTCAGGTTCCAGGTAATTTATATGCACTGTTGCGCATCAATTAGCTAACTGGATGCAAATGAGCTCTGGCCTTCGTTTGTGAATGTTACAAGGGTTCCTAGGTTATATATATATATATATATATATATATATATATATATATATATATATATATATATACATACATATATATATAAGCCAATCATAACTACAGTAATAATATGACCTTAAATTCTCTCTCTCTCTCTCTCTCTCCTGCAACAAAAAAAAAAGTCTATCGTACACAAAAATTGCCTCGACGAGGTAATATCTAGCGCCTTCTAGAGGTATGGGTCCAACCTACAGGTAATTCTCTCTCTCTCCTCTCTCTCTCTCTCTCTCTCTCTCTCTCTCTCTCTCTCTTTCATTACTTCGTCAAGATACAAACGACAAAGCCAAAAATTTAGATCCATCTGTTCAATCTCTCTCTCTCTCTCTCTCTCTCTCTCTGCAGCAAACGCACGCTGCTTCTGTACACATTGCTTTTCAAGAGACACTGAAAAATGACACCTGGGACCAACATTCCATGCTTGCGAAAGCAAAACGCAAACACAAAAATAACACAATTCAAACACAAAAATGGTTGAGACGCAATACGGTTCTCTATCAGATTTAACCCAAAGAGTGGATTCCACGATAACAATTCACAACAATTGCTGCTATGGCGGTTGGGGAAACGCTGTCTCTCTCTCTCTCTCTCTCTCTCTCTCTCTCTCTCTCTCTCTCTCTCTCTCTCTCTCCTTTAGAACGCTGTAGGATTATCAAACAATCTGGAAGCCCACGGATTAAGGAAACAATGCACTTTTTTTTTTATATCGACAGGGAAAAAATTGTTCAATTTCGGCAGTTTGCCAAGATTACGCGGGATTAATACTGCATCAGTTATCTAGTTCAGTAACGGAGAAGAATATAATAGCTCTTTGTTATTCTTTGTTGTTTTTATTTTTGTTATCTTACTATTCTTGGTATGTTCTATTTCTGTTGATATTGTGTGTGTGTGTTTTTTTGGGGGGGTTGGTTGGTTCTTCTCTTGCGAATAACTACCCTGATTCAGTCAGTGAAATTTTGACGATATTCGACTCCAGACCTGTGCAGGTGATATGGTACAAGCACCTTCTCTCTCTCTCTCTCTCCCTCCCTCCCTCTCTCTCTCTCTCTCTCTCTCTCTCTCCTTAACCTATTTTCACCAAGGAATCAAAAGCTTGAATTTTAAAACCAAATCAAAACAAGCGGCGATAATGTGAAATTAAAACCACCCTGAACGAAGCCATAAAACCACTTCAGAGGAAACCCAGTCTCTTGTTTGACAGAAGAACGCGTCTTGGAAACATACATTGCCTTGCCAACAAAGGAAGGAGGAGGAGGAGGAGGAGGAGGAGGAAGGGTCGCGCCCTTCGGTTTGCCAAAGGAGAGACGCCCCCAGATGAAAGGGCGGAAAGTTAAATTGGACGCCCACCCTTGTTGTCAAACCAAAATGATTTCGAGTCAGAAGGTGTGAGACTCAGACATAGAAACCATGTAGGGACAGACGTCATATTGTCAGCACCTGTTCGAGAGCTGGCTTACATAATAATAATAATAATAATAATAATAATAATAATAATAATAATAATAATAATAATAATAATAATAATAATAATAATGGAATTCTGAAGACATTTTTACATATGTTCGTTATCTGACTTCTTTTGTCGGAAATGGAATTGGAATGTTATAAAATTTTGATTAATCATTCGACTCATTTTTCTCAAATGATGATGAGGTCATTCAGCTCTGAAACGGAAGCAGAGAGTAAAAATGGTTCATTGAAAGGTGTAATAGGGGAGTAAAAAGGCTTGAAAGGTGTAACAGGAGAGTAAAAAGGTCTGAAAGGTGTAACAGGGGAGTAAAAAGGCTTGAAAGGTGTAACAGGAGAGTAAAATGGTCTGAAAGCTGTAACAGGAGAATAAAAAGGTCTGAAATGTGTAACAGGAGAGTAAAAAGGTCTGAAAGGTGTAACAGGAGAGTAAAAAGGTCTGAAAGGTGTAACAGGAGAGTAAAAAGGTCTGAAAGGTGCAACAGGAGAGTAAAAAGGTTTGAAAGGTGTAACAGGAGAGTAAAAAGGCTTGAAAGGTGTAACAGGAGAGTAAAATGGTCTGAAAGCTGTAACAGGAGAATAAAAAGGTCTGAAATGTGTAACAGGAGAGTAAAAAGGTCTGAAAGGTGTAACAGGAGAGTAAAAAGGTCTGAAAGGTGTAACAGGAGAGTAAAAAGGTCTGAAAGTTGTAACAGGAGAGTAAAAAGGTTTGAAAGGTGTAACAGGAGAGTAAAAAGGTCTGAAGGGTGTAACAGGAGAGTAAAAAGGTCTGAAAGCTGTAACAGGAGAGTAAAAAGGTTTGAAAGGTGTAACAGGAGAATAAAATGGTCTGAAAGGTGTAACAGGAGAGTAAAAAGGTCTGAAAGGTGTAACAGGAGAGTAAAAAGGTCTGAAAGGTGTAACAGGAGAGTAAAAAGGTCTGAAAGGTGTAACAGGAGAGTAAAAAGGTCTGAAAGGTGTAACAGGAGAGTAAATAAGGTTTGAATTTTATATATATATATAAAATTCTGGATATGATACTAATACACCTAAAAGCCCCATTTTTTTTGCAAATATGTCGCAAATGACGCATGAATATTACCTTCCATAATGACCGATAAAATGGCTTGGAAATTTATTGCATATTTGGCGAAGGTAAAGAGAGAGAGAGAGAGAGAGAGAGAGAGAGAGAGAGAGAGAGAGAGAGAGAGAGAGAGAGAGAGAGAATAGGTCTAAGGAAGTGACAATACATTATATTTCAATGTCCCAAAGATATAATTCTATCAGTCATACATTTAATTTGAAAAATATCACTCATACCCTAGACGCTGCGACGCCAGTTTTAGCAGCCATTATTCAGTCAATCAATCCCTAAAATTCTCGTTGCGTTATTGAACAAAACATGTCATAAACACGTCGACAACATATCGCAAACAATACCTAAAGGCAGCGCATAGAGTGTAGGCCTACTAAGAATGGATAAGCCTGTTGTGGACCCGATATCACTGACGCGAACCGTGATTGGTGGAAGCTCCAGCCAATCAGAAGCGAGACAGAACTGAACTGAATAATAGGCCAAGGCCAAGCATTGGGACCTATGAGGTCACTCAGCGCTGAAATGGCAATTGACAGTAAAAAGGTTTGAAAGGTGTAACAGGATTAAAGCCATTTTGCAGTTTCCTATGAACCAATTACTGGGAGAGGATTGGAAGAAAGAGAATATGAAAGGAGGTACAGTAAAAGGAACGAAGGGGGCCTTGGAAGGCACGCTACAAAGAACCTTAAGTGGCAATGCCTACAGTGCACCGCACGAGGCTCACTGACAGCGCTACCCCGCCCTAACGGGGTAGACGAAGACACCTGTGATATTTACGTATTCCAAGAATACAATCACACGAATATCTATAACAAAAGTAGACAGGAAAAACAAATGAATATTGTCGTAAACTAATATTCAAAATAAGCAACAACAGACAGGACAAATAATAATAGCTCCTGGGCCTAACAAAAGCACACGCGATAACACGCAAGCTACAAAGCAAAGGCAATTATTTTGATTTCACTAAGCCCTTTTAACATCAGCAAGCAATTAGTTTTGCTTTTGAGCTTCACGTTAAATTTAATGTATGTATATATATATATATATATATATATATATATATATATATATATATATATATATATATAATATGGTGAACAGGAGAATAAATACAGTTTAAACCATATTATTCAATTAGACCTATGCGGTTCATCGTACTACTAATAGTTAGCTTACTATCCTAATCTGTCATATAAATTCAAAATGGCGTACAAACAGTCACGACATATTTGAAACAGTGAAATTGAATAAATAAAGAATGACTAATGGCGTTGCATCACTACACTGTTTCTAAAATGCTAAGTAACAGTAATACCGTTTAAAGAATGAACATTGTTACTTACCTTCTTGTTACGTGGTTCTCCCACCCTTCTACCTCTTCAAAATTTCTTCATGACTGAATTCTAATCTCCTTTTTTCAATAAATACCTTCGTTACTTCATCGTTAAACTTGTTTCATTTTCAAATGCTCAAAAAAACAGTTTTTTTTTTTTTTAACGGGCATCAGTGCTACAGATGACAAACTGTCTTGAACGACTGTAGACCTATAACAGGTTTTGAATCTCTTCACAGCAGAAAAAACAACTAACATTTCTGTGGTTGTGCTTGTAACTGGCACAGTGGCCATTAATTTTAATAGTTTATCATTTTATAAATATCAGGCTGTCCCTGACAGAGTATAATTTCAGCCATGAACTTCGTTATATCGAAAACTGGCTTCTTCTTCGGCCTAAATGACCCTTGGCTCATTTTCAAATTAAGATCCACATTTTTTCTGACAAAATTTCACTTTAATCGAAAACCAAAGCTCTTCAGCCTGTTTTTATTTAACTGTTCACTTCTTCAGATTATCAAAACCAGGTCTTCCAACATACTGCACTGCCAACACTTTTGACAACAGGCAAACGAGGCCGGCTGAAGACAGCTAGTTTGACTAATTTGGGCCAATTCACCAATGTTCGATCCGCATTGCTTGATATCAAAATGCCTCACATAGTCTTTGCTTTCATCCTTCTATTCATTGTGCTTTTTTATTGTAATAATAATATGCATTTTACTGTGATTCCTGACAGTCGATTTAAGTTCTCGTAGTCTTTATAACATTGGCAATACATATCAGCTTTTTAGTACTACAAAGCTCCTGCTATCATACAAGCTGAAAGCACGAGAGCGCACGATGTCATGGATATAAAAATATATATTTAAAAAAAAACACTTAATCTAAAGCACTAGAACACAGGATCACAGACGAGATAAGAGGTGTTACGGTACTGAACAAAACTGAAGCTAAACTGCTTTCCACATCAATTTTTACGCCACCGGCTTTGCGCGCGCGCACATCCTACCTAAATAGGAACCTGCTGCTTATTTCAATGCACTATTCGAGTAGATAGTTTCCCCTCGTTGCTGGTAAACGTGCATTGTATTGCACTGTATTGCACTGTAAACTCATTTAAAATAGTTTTTTCAGCATTTCATTATCTTTCGGGCAGCCTATGATAGTATACTATCCATCAATTATTCACTAAAGTGTATGAAGCCGATTTATTTAACGGATATATATATATATATATATATATATATATATATATATATATATATATATATATATATATATATATATATCTAATATAAACTGTTTAATTTTGTGAAGATACCACATCGAGAAGCCATCCTGTTATCTTTGATATCCCCTGAGATACATACATCTGTGGGTATTGGTGAGGGGCGTCCGGCCGTCTGCTGTACTCCCTATCTGCTGCACCGTCTCTCTATCCGCTGCTGTGCTGTACCGCCTCTCTGCTGTACCGCCTCTTTGCTGCACAACGCCTCCCTACCCACTGTAATCGGGTGCAGATTGCAGAAGTGGCATCTCCATTGTACGGTCTGCCACACCAAGCGTGGAAAAAATTTCCACACTCTTTTTAGGGGGGTTTATTGTGGTCAGATATATTATTTAATTATATTATATGCTTCATTGATCTTTATTCTCGGTCATTTGCATATTTATAAATACGTTTATATAATAATGACTGAATAAAGAGCAATGAAAGTAGACGAATGCAGACGACAGCAGTGACAGCTTTGAGTTTCCATCTAATTAAGGCTACTTAAATCTACCTAAAATTTGTTTTAATAAATGTTAAAAAGTGATCGTGATTAGGTTGATAAGGGAAGCTGACGGGAAACGATCTTTTAGACAGTGAAGGAAAGCATATATCGTTTTACATACGTTAGATGTTAACGATCGCTGAATGATTTTTAAAAAATTTACTTTAAGCGAGCGTGGGAGCCATGGTGTGGAAATGTGGCAACACCGCTTTCGGTATGATTACCTAAGTCCTAAGCGAAAAAAAAATAGTTTTAGCCCAATTATAAATAAGTTTAGCCTAGTTGTAATTATGTGAGAGAATTAATTTGTAGTGTGACAGATTCGTTTCTACTTATTAATGTTTGAATGGTAATAAATTAGCTAAATATTACGCTAAGGGCTGTCAATCATTCCTTTGAGTGTTACCACTGAATTGTGTCACTGGCAGCCTACTCTTAGACAAGCTTTGTTTACTATGGGATAAAAATATATTTTATAATCTGGAATAAGAAAAATTATAATGTAACAAGAGTTACGTTTTATATATGTATATGTGTGTGTTTACATTCGTGAATGAAAAAGAAATATTTTCCCAGAAATCCGATGCTCAAATACTTAACATTGATCAGACAAATTATATAAAACGGCAAAAGGAATTTCATGGTAAATTGATAATGGAAATCTATAAGATAAACACATCGAACGAACATGCGTTAAAAGACATAATAAATATTATATAGAAGGTTATGAGACCATTTTGACAAGCAATTTCACTGCGCATTTGTAAACCTAGACCGAGTGAGAGAAACTGCTTTCGCAAAACGTCTCCTAGAAAAGTGTTTTAAGTGTTACAAGGTTTTCCTAAAAGCCGAAGGAGGATAATGAAATCGTTTTAATAATGATAATGAAGGTATATAACTCGTGTCTACACGACAATAGCAATTTGGGAAATCAATCATGGCGCGGCGGCAAGTTCTGAAAACTTTCAACTGTCATTAAGATAGTTCTGGCGAAACATTTTTCATAAGCAAACTTTTCTTCCCAACAAATTACCTTTGTCCTGAGAGAGGTCTCATCAATCACCATTTAACGTGAAGCTCTTTTTTGATAAAAAGAAAAATAGTTTCTGATGTTAATGATGCCTTCAAGAGGAAGGGTATATTTTTTCATCGTGAAGAATCCAAAGGTTTTTTTTATATAGTTTTATTAATTTTTTGCTTCTTGTGACTTTGTCCTGACGTTTTGCTAATGAGGAAATGTGGTTTTTGAAGTATATTCAATATATTTAAGTATATTCAGTACTTGAGGATCGGAAATCCATGCATGTAGCTCACATAGGCCTAGTGACTACAAAATCAAGTCTCTAAAAGTATTACGTAATAGTCAAATTATTTTTTGCTTTTTGTGACTTTGTCCTGACGTAATGAGGAAATATGGTTTTTTTAAGTATATTCAATATGTTTAAGTATATTTAAGTATAATAATATATATTGAAGTACTTAATATCCCGAAATCCATACGTTTAGTCACATAGGCCTAGGTGACAACAAATTTAGCCTGCTGTGAAAAACGTAGATTTGATATTGGAATCAACTTTGCAAAGGATGGGAATAGTGGTAAGAGCTTGCACTGTCTGTCTGGTAAGTTGAATTGATTGTTCCACCTCCCTAACTTTTAATTTACAATACAAACTTAATGGTTTCACCCTGTTCCGCCTTGAAGAAGAATCCTCCCCGTATTGATTCTCATTCCCCAAAGAGAATACTAAAGCTTACTCCTAATTCCTTTTGAATATCCAATCCTACTTAAGTGAGAATACAGGAGAACCTTTCTTGGAATTGTGTGGAAGATTTATTTATTTATCTCTCCTCCTTCCCTTTTTTTTTTTTTGTAGCTTTATCTGATTTCTCTTCGCGTTGTTCTTCAATTCCTTTCTATTGTTGTTCGTTATGTGGTTTAGAGGCATTTGAGTTATGATTTATGTTTCAGTTGTAGTTATGGCTGGGACGAGGGCGAAGACGAACGAGAGAGAGAGAGAGAGAGAGAGAGAGAGAGAGAGAGAGAGAGAGAGAGAGAGAGAGGTGAAAAATCTCTAGACCTATATAACACTATTCATGATGCGTCTATTGATCATCCTTATAAAATTCATTGGAAGTAAGACTTAATATCTTGAGAGAGAGAGAGAGAGAGAGAGAGAGAGAGAGAGAGAGAGAACTCTATAGACCTATATTACACTTTTCACGATAATTCATCATTTCTATGCAATTCATTTGAAGTCAAACTATTTTTTCCCCTTGATTATTGCTGTTAGCTAGTTAATTGTCTCTCTCTCATCTCAGTACATATCTGAGCCGAAGGGAATATGAATATATATCGCATCAATCTATAGTTAATGAATAGCAATCAAGGTGGCTTCTCCTACAGTGAGACTACATCAATAGCTCACTATAGACGATTCTGGTTGATTAGTCCTCGAACAAAAGTCTTCTAACTCCAGGCCTCCTGCTGTGGATGTCTGTGGTTCTACCTCTTGACAGACGTCCTCACAGAATTGCTGTGATGAAATTTAGAGGCATTTGTAGTCCTCCGTCAAAAATAAATTCATATTTTGATATTAATCAAGATGGCTTCAATAGCTCACCGTAGACGATTCTGGTTGATCCTCCAATACTCCTGCTGTGGACGTCTGTGGTTCTGCCTCTTGATAGACGCCCTCACAGAATTGCTGTGATGTAATTTAGAGGGTTTTGTAGCTCTCCATCAAAAATTAATTTCATATTTGATGTAACCTCCTCGAGTACTAGTCTTTAAGAGGTGCTACGTTGCTTTTTACAAAAGATGAGATCAGGTTATGGCTATCCGGATGTTCCCAAGTGCCACTCTCTCTCTCTCTCTCTCTCTCTCTCTCTCTCTCTCTCTCTCTCTCTCTCTCTCTCTCTCTCTCTCCTAGGGTACAAGAGCTTTTAAGCCTTTTATTTTTCCTTTTTCTTTTTGATTTTATAGAATATGCTTTATAGAATTCAATGATAGAGTGTAACTATTTATTAATAGTTACTGCTACTAGTACTAGTTCGGGGTCTGATGCACTAGGCCTATAGATTCTTGCTGTTCACAATCATTTGACAACAATAACATATTTGATTATATATATATATATATACATATATATATATATATATATATATATATATATATATTGCTAAATACTATTAGTTACCTTTGTCATTAATTTAATTACTGTGTCTCGACTCAAGTGTCAACAAGAGCAGGGCGAAAGTCATTAAGTCTGGAATGACACAGGACCAAATATGTATTGCATAATTAAGACACAAATTCAGCCTGGTTCAATGGACAAGGCTGGTCTAAAGAGGCCTGCGGGCAGTCTGAGCAAGCCTTTGAGTTCTCTGTCTCTCTCTCTTTCTCTCTCTCTGTTTCTCTGTCTCTCTCTCACTCCCACACTTTCTCTTTCTCTCTCCCTCACTCTGGATTCAGGTGTGATTACATTTAGCAAACTGGATTCTTGCTGAGTATCACGAAATCTCTCTCTCTCTCTCTCTCTCTCTCTCTCTCCCTCACGATAATTCCTGCTGACGGAGGGAGAGCGAAAGAGAGTGAGAGAGAGAGTGAGAGAGAGAAAGAGAGAGGTTAAAACGTTTATAAACGGCTCCACGACCATAGCAGCCGCGAAAATCATCAAATTTCCCCTTTCACGAGAAACGGAAGCCGGAATAGACCGATGTATTCTTTAAAAAGCTTATTTTTTTTGCTGTTATCTCATTCGTGGCTGCGTATTTCAATTTAGGTGGGAAGGAGAGAGTGAGAGGAGGAGGGGAGGAGGCCAGGGGAGAGAGAGGGAGGATGGAGGAGGATGTAGGAGGGAGGAGGGAGGAGGAGGAGGAGGGGCGTGGTCCCCGAAGGCGTGGTGAGGTGGAGGCGGACCGCGTCTAGGTGATAGTAGGTTGTGTCGAGCTCTGATAGAACGGGGAGAGAGAGAGAGAGAGAGAGAGAGAGAGCAGCTGTAGGGCAGAAAAGGTAAAACGGAGAGAGAGAGAGAGAGAGAGAGAGAGAGAGAGAGAGAGAGAGAGAGGGGGGGAGGGAGAGGTGGAGAGACACACATACACACACCGCACACACTCAAAAACATACACACGCGCACAAACACTCGTATAGTTCTTCTCTCTCTCTCTCTCTCTCTCTCTCTCTCTCTCTCTCTTTACCCCTCATCACTCCAACTATGCCCCGTCGTCGTGTGAGTGAGTCAGTAGTCGATGGACTGTGGTGGGGCTGAGAAGTGTTATACGCGCTCGTCCATATTCGGCGTCGCCTTGTTGTGTGCGTACGTGTTTTTGTTCGTGTTTGTGTGTCCGTGCTTTAGCGTCGCCTTGCGTTAAAACAAGCGCTGTTGAATGGTCCGTTCTGTCATTTCAAAACGAGGAGAAACAGAGTCAAAATCTCTCAGTTTATATATAGATAATATTTACGCCAAATCTTATCTCGTTTCCGTAACGCTGAAAAAGAAAGTAAAATGTCAGGCCAACAGTCGTCGACGAAACGACTCATTCCAGTCGTTTTAAACGGTCCATTCCGACTGGTTTTGAATGAAAGTCGTTTCTCGCAAGTCCGAGAATACTTCTAAAGTGTCTTTCTTTGTGTAGGGGAAGGGGTGGGGGAGAGGAGGGGGGGGGTGTTTAAACAAAATGTGGGAGAGAATTCCTTAACTTTTGCTGTGACCGAGTCACAAATTTATGCTGGAATATGAACGCTTTGAATTCCAAGTTTTGTTGGGGTTTTTTAAGGGGGGGGGGCGCGTAAAGGGGAGGGGTGGCTAATTTTTATACGTGAATGTATACCGTTGCTTACTTAGCCAAGGCTTCAATTATACATGAATGTATACGGTTGCGTACATTAACCAAAGCTTGAATAATTATACATGAATGTATATGGTTGCGTACATTGACCAATGTTTAATGTATACATTAATTTATACATGAATGTATACCGTTGCTTACATTAATCAAAGCTTGAATAATTATAGAGGAATGTATATGGTTACTTACATTCACCAAGGCTTAATTTATACATGAATGTATACGGTTGCTTACACTTAACCAGGGCTTGAATTATACATGAAGGTATACGGTTGCTCACACTAACCAAGGGCTTAATTTATACGTTAATTTATACATGAATGTATACTGCTGCTTACTCTAACCGAGGTTAATTTATACATAAATTTAAACATGAATGTATACCGTTGCTTATATTAACTAAGGCTTAATGTATACATAAATTTATACATGAATGTATACGGTTGCTTACACTAACCAAGGCTTAATTTATACATGAATGTATACTTGCTTACTCTAACTAAGCCAAATAAGCCTATTTTTTAAAGTAGTTTTTTCCTGTTTATGAAGCTTACTTTTATTCATTCATTTATTGTAGCCTTTTTAAAGTAGTTTTTTCTGTTTATTAGACATTTTTTTATTAATTCATGTACTGATTTTTTTTATCAATTTCTTCAAGTTTTGGGGGGTGGGGTTAAGGGCTAATTTATACATGAACTGTATACGGTTGCTTACATCAGCCAAGATTTAAGTAGCTACTTTTTTCAAAGTGTTTTTTTTTTTTGTGTTTTTATGCCTATTTTCATCCATTTAATTAATTAATTCACATTCATTAAATGCGAAAGTACCATGACGAGGTGTATATGTAGAAATTATTATTATTATTATTATTATTATTATTATTATTATTATTATTATTATTATTATTATTATTATTATTATTATTACAGTATATGAAATTTGTCCCCGAAAAGAGACGAGATTTTTTAGCAGAATTGTACCCCAAAAGAAGTTTTCAATTTCTTGGAAAGGTGCCCTCAAAAGTTGTTTGCTTACCAAATAGAATACTTTCTTGAGAGAGAGAGAGAGAGAGAGAGAGAGAGAGAGAGAGAGAGAGAGAGAGGATAAATTCTGTTGAGAATATATGAAATCGACGTCATATTATATAGTTTTCTGTCAGGGAAATTAAGTAAAAATTACAAAAATAAGAGAAAAGAGAGTACAAAAAAGAGAGAGAGAGAGAGAGAGGGCAAATTCTGCTGAGAATATAGTGAAACGACATCATATTATATAAGTTTTCCTGTCAGGGAAATTAAGTAAAAAAAAATTACAAAAAAATCGAGAGAGAGAGAGAGAGAGAGAGAGAGAGAGAGAGAGAGAGAGAGAGAGAGAGAGAGAGAGAGAGAGAGAGGATAAATTCTGTTGAGAATAAGGGAACCGAGCATCTTATTAAATATTTTACAGTCAGGGAAATTAAGTAAAAAAAATTACAAAAAATGAGAGAGAGAGAGAGAGAGAGAGAGAGAGAGGAGAGAGAGAGAGAGAGAGAGAGAGAGAGAGAGAGGATAAATTCATTGAGAAAATATGAAACAGCATTGTATTATATAAGTTTTCCTACCAGGGAAATGAAGTAAAAAAAATGTAAAAGAATCAAAAGAGAGAGAGAGAGAGAGAGAGAGAGAGAGAGAGAGAGAGAGAGAGAGAGTAAAAAAAAAATTTAATTACGTTTGTTTCACGTGACGTCATTTTCACATTAGCGCGCCGGTGATTACGTCATCACATACGTCATCACTAGTTACGTCACAGCTCACGTAGTGCTGACGTCACGTGACCTGTGCTGACCTATGCTACCCCCGAGGTCATTAAGAAGCTCAGTGTTAGATCTACCTTTTTTTTTTAAATCGCTCTGATGAAGGATTAAATTGAAGCATTTACTTTATTTGTTGTTATTTTTATTTGTTTTCTGAATTTCTTGGTATTTGTTTGTTATTTTAATGTTTTATGAAATTATTTATATTTAATTGTATTTATTTTATCTTTCTTAATTTATTTTATTTAATTGTTATTTTATGTGTTTTCTTAATTTATTTATAATTAATTTTTGTTATTTTATTTTTCTGAATATATTTTATTTAATTTTTGTTATTTTATAGGGTTTCTGAATTTATTTGTATTAATTTTTGTTATTTATTTGTTTTAATTTATTTATATTTAATTTTTATTATTTTATTTGTTTTCTAAATTTATTTTATTTTATTTTTATTTTACTTGTTTTCTGAATTTATTTGATTTAATTATTATTTTATTTGTTTTTTTAATTTATTTATATTTAATATTGTTATTATTTTAGTTGTTTTCTTAATTCATTTTATTTAATTTTTTTATTTTATTAGTTTTCTGAATTTATTTATATTCAATTTTTAGTTATTTTATTTTACTTTAATTTATTCACATTTGATTGTTATTTTATTTTTGTTTTTTTATTTAATTATATTTAATTATTGTTATTCTATTTGTTTTTTTATTTATTTGTAATTAATATATTTATATTTAATTATTGTCCTTTTTATTTTTAATTTATATTTAATTATTTTATTTGTTTCTTTAAAATTTATTCACATTTAATTATTATTTTTTTATTTTTTTATTCATTCACATTTAATTGTTATTTGTCTTTCTTATTTATTCACACTTAATTTTTATTTTTATAATTTATTCACATAATTTATTTTTTTATTCACATTTTATTTTTTTACTTTTTATTTATTCGCATTTAATTGTTATTTTTATTGAATTAATTCACATCTAATGATTTAATTTTTTGTATTTATTCATATTTAATCATTGCTCTCCTGAAGTGAAGGTGACTGTATAAAGTAGTAATTTCAATTTGAGGTCGTGTTTTCCAATTGTGACTCTGATGGTGTTTAAGGTCAGTGACTTTTCAATGGAAAACAATTAGCCTCTCACCCCACCTCACCCCACCCCACCCCAACCCTCCCAAAAAAGAAAAACTGACCAGAACTTAGGCTACAAAACTTATAGAATCAGATAGTCAGTTTGTAAAAGAATGAGTCCTCATTCCCACCTCACCCCACCCTCCCTAAGTCACCCCATGTCACCCCACCTCACCCCAACCCACTTCCACCTCACCCCGCATCACCTCACCCCACCCCAACCTCACCCTACCCCACCTTCACCTCACCCCAAGTCAACCTCACCTCACCCCACTTCACCCCACCTCACCCCACCCACCCCCAACCCATTCCCACCTCACCCCGCATCACCTCACCCCACCCCACCTCACCCTACCCCACCTTCACCTCACCCCAAGTCACCTCACCTCACCCCAAGTCACCTCACCTCACCCCACCGGGTCAGCAGGGAGTGCTGGCGTATGAAGACACTGAGGAAATGCAGAATTGATTGATCTGATTGATTTATAGCTACTGAAACTGGCGTCACAACAGATAGGTTATTAACTCCGAGAGAAAATGTAGTAAGATGAATATGCACAGAGAGCTGTACTAAGCATATCTGAAGCTGCTGTGTTGGACGAATGAGAAAGAGAGAGAGAGAGAGAGAGAGAGAGAGAGAGAGAGAGAGAGAGAGAGAGAGAGAGAGAGAGAGAGCGCTGATGAAATTCTGAGCATTTGGGCGAGAACTTCCAAGATGCATAGTAAGATTGCGTGCTGGAGAAAAGTAAAAACTAAATAAGAAGAAGAAGAAGAAGAAGAAGAAGAAGAAGAAGAAGAAGAAGAAGAAGAAGAAGAAGAAGAAGAAACTGAATAAACATTTGGCTGCCAAAGTTATGGCTGCAAATAGAATGATGCTTCCGGGAGATAACATAATTCCGCACCAGTGGAGAGAGAAAGAGAGAGAGAGACTGAATAGACAAACTGAATAGACGAACTGAATAGATCAGATGAATAGATGCATGTTGTACATGACAGGATTAAGAGAACGCGGAAAAGGACTCCTCTCTGAATTGGTACCCAGACAGGGAGTTGGGTCAAGTAAATTCGAGAGAATGCGTGCGGATGAGACTGCATATGCATTGCATGAACATCCATTATGAAAATAAGGAGTCGGAATGAGCCAGGAATGATGGGATGTGACTTCAAGTGGAATGCTGATGCTTTGGTGTCGAGGTTCTTGCAAAAATAAGGAATGGGAATCCGTCAAGAATGGATGAGATTACAAGTGGAATGTTCATGCTTTGATGTCGAGGCTCTTGCAAAAATAAGGAATGGGAATCCGTCAAGAATGGATGAGATTACAAGTGGAATGCTCATGCTTTGATGTCGAGGTTCTTGCAAAGATAAGGATTGGGAAATGCGCCAGGAAAGGATGGGATAGGATTACAAGTGGGATGGTTCTCTCGCGAGAGGAAGGATCTGAGAAGAGTGGTTGGGAGTAAATTAATGGTCCTTTGTAGGGGGCTGTGGCGGGATGGTATGGGGATGGGGGGACACAGGTGACAGCAAGGTTTATGGAGCCTTGGAACAACGCAGAGTATGGCTGGGAATATGTATTGTGGTGATAAAAGAATGACGCAGATCGCAGAAGGACTGATAGGGGAAGAGCAGTGTAGGTTACAATCGAAGAAACAAGGACATGGATAGCAGAGAACTGTCATAGAATTTAAAACAAATCGTGGAAGGACCACAGATATTAGAAGAGAAGTGATGTATTTCAGTATCATAATTGCCTAACCAATAGAATTTATAGGAAGTGAGACTGCGAGGCCTACAGTTTGAAAGTAGAAAATGAGTTTTCTTAAGCTTAAACTTCTCAGTGCCATTTTTTTTTCTATAATTAGACTCAGGAAACAGTTACTTTCCAAATTATATGATGGCAAAAATTAGTTCCAAAATTCATATATATATATATATATATATATATATATATATATATATATATATATATATATATATATATATATATATATATATATATATCCCAAAAGAACCTCCGTGAAGGAGTATAGGCCTAGCAAACCCATCCCAAAAACAGCTATGCCCCAAAGAGTAAAACTAAGCATATAGTAAAATAAAAAAACACTGATCATGACAAACTGGTTTTCCCCAATGGCTGTCCCTCCTAATGAAAACCACCCCAGTTATGCTAATGTTTTAAAAAGCCTGCCGGGTTAACAAAAGCTAATTAATTACCCCGATATAAAGTAAAGCCTGCAAAATGCAACACGCCACTTGTCCAACGAAGACTTCCAAGTCAGCAACGAGCCTATGGGAAATGAATTGCCGTTCAATTAACTCGCGATACAGGAATCCATTTGGCAGTCTGTGAATGGAGCAGTTACGACCGATTGTAAAAAATAGCTCTCACTGATGAATGGGGCTCTAGGGCGTACGATACGTGCGATAGTTGCGATATATAATCGTTTTGGTATGAATTGACAAGCGATGCTGAAATGTATATCCCGTAGGTGGGTAGCGCCGTCAGTCCGCCTCATGCGGTTCGATGTAGGCATTACTTAAGGTTCTTTTCAGCTTTCCTTAGGCCCTAGCTGCTACAATCCCTTTCATTTCATTTTACTGTACCTCCATTCATGTTCTCTTTCTTCCATCTTATACTTTCCACCTTCTAACAAATGTTTCATAGTACAACTAAAAAAAGGTTTCCTCCTGTTACACCTTTCAAACCTTTCCACTCACAATTCTCCTTTCAGCGCTGAATGACCTCAGATCATAGGTCCCAGTGCTTGGCCTTAGATCTAAATTCTATATTCTAATTCTATATTCTGTTCTAATTCTATTTCATACCACTAATAGAAAGAAAGAGAGAAAAGATAAAAAATAAAGAGGAAAAATCGTTCAGACTAGTAAAAGGTTTATATATATTTGCTTTCTGGTGAACGTTTGTACCCACGGTTTTTATTTTCCAAGAGACCCGTTCTCTCCCCCCCTGGGGTCTAAAGTGCCCTGTACAAGCGCCATTAGAAATATTGTATGTCATACTTGCATGCCAAACTGTGGCTATTTTTATTTTTCTGGTTTTGAATCAGGATTTCTGGAAATTTGTGGTTTTCAGTTTTCTGTAAAAGAAAACTATTGTCTGTCCAGCCGCACTTTATTCTGTCCGCACTTTTTCTGTTCGTCCTCAGAACTTAAAAACTACTGAGGCTAGAGGGCTGCAAATTGGTATGTTGATCAATCACCCTCCAGTCATCAAACTTACCAAATTGCAGCCCTCTAGCCTCGGTAGTTTTTATTTTATTTAAGGTTAAATATAGCATTAATCGTGCGTCTGGCAACGATATAGGACAGGCCACCACTGGCTGCTTTGATTAAAGTTTCATAGGGCATGGCTCATACAGCATTATACCGAGACCACCGAAAGATAGATCTATTTTCTGTAGCCTTGATTATACGCTGTACAGAAAACTCGATTGAGCTGAAGAAACTTCAGCAAAGTTCACGGAATGAATTATATTTTGTTGTGGAGTTAAGAGTTTACAATGAGAAATTTAAGGGGCTTTATATTTTCTGAATTTTTTTAATTTTTCCTGATTTTTCTTAAATCAGTATGAAACTCTTTACACTGATGGGTAATGAATGGTTGTGGATCCCTTGGTAGAAGGTAATCTACCATAAATCTACCATTATCTACCAGTAATACTAGTAGATGAATAATTATATACATTATATATATTCATCTACCATTATTAATGGTAGATTACCTTCTCCCAAGGGATCCACAACCTTTCTTTACTTGTTGATATAAAGAATTAGAAAAATTTTACAAATTCAGAAAATACATAAAACCCCTTTATATTCTTTACTGTATGTATATATATATATATATATATATATATATATATATATGTATATATATATATATATATATATATATATATATATATATATATTATATATATATATATATAAAATCATTGATCTTCAGCACTGATTATTCAATTCTAATTTCCTCCGAGTGCCTTCCTCCTACCTTCAGGTATCAAGAATTTAATCCCTAAAATAAGTTCGAGACTTTGAAAACTTTATAAACGGCAGTTCGTCTGTTCGGATGTGTCCCAGGGGAAGGGGGGCGGGGGAAGCCACCCTGGGTCTTAGGATACTGAAGTGAGATACTTGATTAAATTTACGATTGCTGATTGGCTACACGTGACTACTACTTGTGAGAGCTCTCTCTCTCTCTCTCTCTCTCTCTCTCTCTCTCTTGCTTATCTGGTCCTGGTAGTCTTTCACGCAAAAGACTTTCTCTCTCTCTCTCTCTCTCTCTCTCTCTCTCTCTCTCTCTCTCTCTCTCTCTCTCTCTCTCTTATCTGGTCCTGGTAGTCCTTCACCCAAAAGGTTCTCCTTAAGTCACAAAATCTCTCTCTCTCTCTCTCTCTCTCTCTCTCTCTCTCTCTCTCTCTCTCTCTCTCTCTCTCTGTTTCCTCAACCAAAGGGCATACCGAATGAAGACGGAGAGAGTTTTCTCAAAAGGCTTTAATTGTTAAGAATGCTTGATTTCCAAACAGGAATATTCATGCGTACACTTTGGAAAGGAGAAGTGTAGCTGGAGGTACAAGAGTTCATTACCTGGTTGCAGCTAAAGTGAAAATAAAAGGTATTTTTTGGGGTAGAGAACGTGGGTGGTTAAGGTAAACAGTGATCCATTAAAGCTTGTCTTCACAAGTTGGTGCATGGGATGGGAAGGAGAAATGTGGCTGGAGGTATATGTGTTCATTAAGTGATTGAGCTAAAATGGGTTATAGAGGAAAGGAAGGTTATATATATTCATTGTGTTTATATATATATATATATATATATATATATATATATATATATATATATATATATATATCGTGTATATAAATATATATATAAATATATTTATATATACATGTATATATATAAAATATACATACACACATATACATACATATACATATACACTATACCTCTCTTATCGTTCTTGCTAACCCATTATTTATCTACACACACTATACAATTTAGGCGAATCGACCTCTGTTAGTCGACAGTAAAATCCAAAGGTCGATAAATTCCATGTGGGGTCAAAATGGGTCAATACACAGCTCGGGTCAATTGATCATTTCGGATCAAAAGATGAATATTTTTTATATAAGAAAGGGAAAATAGTCTAATAATACAGTCTGATATAAGTGATGGATTCTAGTCTAGATTTAAATATAAAATAATATTAAACTCTTTAGTTATTATGATATTATATTCAATACCAAATTACATTTGATTAAGTTATGATATCATCTCATTGATTTCAATGACAAGACAATGACGCACCGATGAAGTGACTTGGAATTTAATTACCCACTCACTTAACCTCTCTCTCTCTCTCTCTCTCTCTCTCTCTCTCTCTCTCTCTCTCTCTCTCTCTCTCTCTCTCTCTCTCTCTCTCTCTAAAGAGTAATTGTCACTGATATCACTTTATTCTGTACGTGACTCGGAGTCCACTAGAGGTCAAGATTCCACGAAAGGGGTCGATGGTCTAAATAGTGTTTGGACCACAAGTGTGAGAGAGAGAGAGAGAGAGAGAGAGAGAGAGAAAAAGAGAGAGTGGGGAGACAGAGAGAAAGGCGAGTTTCTCTATCTATATTTATTGGAAGGTGTTAAAATCTACCAAAAATCTTACTTATGACATAATAGTTCTAACAGCATTTAGTATTTTGTCCACTTGTAGTAGAAGGAATGAATATTGTTACAGTTTCTTCATGGGCTGAGAGAGAGAGAGAGAGAGAGAGGCTGAGAGAGAGAGAGACAGAGAGAGAGAGAGAGAATATAAAAATGCAGTGCCACTTATTCCAGGGCGAAGTTCAGTGACACTCAACAACGGTGAGAATTTTAACTCGGCGTCATAAAATTCACTAATGAACAGTAATTAGGAGCAAGTGGGTTACAGAATAGACCTCCTGATCGACGGAGCGTAATTAAAAACGGGGTGGTCATTAACCAGTCGTCTTTAGATCCTTATTTCGCCCAATTATTGCGAAGTGTATCTAAAAAGGCTATTAATCATTCTCCCTTGATCATGTGAGATTGGTGGAATTGACGCTTTGTGATGTCCTTGCGTTTCAGGTAAATGGACTGTGTTTGATTACTTAGTAAGACTGCAGTAAAATCAGGAGCAATAAAATGAATAATTAAAGACAGTGAATAGTAAACTGGATAAGTAAAGACGTTAAGAAAAGAGGATGAAGGAACAGTCGTGAAAGTGTGTGAGCAGAATGAGGAAATGAGCTATTTTTGGATTATGAAGTAGAAGAATTAAGTGAATAATAATCTACCTCTGGAATATGACAGTGATGATCAGTGTCGACAAACTCTGTGACAGGACACTCTCCTCGGAGGGAATGACAGAGCAGCCCCTCGAGGAGGCCAAGAGACACAGAGGCCACAGGAAGAAGAGGAAAAAGGAAGGAGACGACCTTAGGCCTAAAGTAACCCATTCCCAGAATCCAGGCCTCCGGCAGAAGTCGGCGGATACTGGTATAGTCCCACCAATTCCAGCACCGACTTTGAAGGCCACTCCTCCTTTCCAGAGGATATTCCATAGGTCTGAAGAAACCCAGTTCCAGAATCCAGGCCACCCCCAGAAATCCAGGCCCACTGGTGGACTTAGACCAATTCCAGCACCGACCTTGAAGGCCACAAGTCCTTTCCAGGGGATATTCCATAGGCCTGGAGAAACGCAGTTCCAGAATCCAGGCCTCCAGCAGAATTCGAGGGGTACTAGTGGAGTTCCACCAATTCCAGCACCGACTCTGATGGCCACCAGTCCTTTCCGGAGGATATTCCATAGGCCTGGAGAAACCCAGTTCCAGAATCCAGGCCTCCATCAGAAGTCGAGGGATACTAGTGGAGTTCCACCAATTCCAGCACTGACTCTGAGGGCCACCAGTCCTTTCCGGAGGATATTCCATAGGCCTGAAGAAACCCAGTTCCAGAATCCAGGCCTCCATCAGAAGAAGTCAAGGGACACTGCTATAGTCCCACCAATTCCAGCACGGACCTCGAAGGCCCCACCACCCGTCCTTTCCAGCACAAGACAACCCAGACCCTCCCTAAGTTCCTGAATCTTGTCCCACCCCTCTCCACCCTCCTCCCTAACCCTCTCCCGCCCCCCTCTCGCTCCCCCAGCCGCCTCCTCCCCCTCCTGCTGTTTTTCCTCCTTCATAATCACGTGGGCTTAATGACTGGAGCCGTCGGCGAAGTCTCAGGTGAGTCGGATCCTTCTCTGCTGATTAATTACTCTTGTTCTCTCCCTCAGGTAACTCGTTAGGCTAATAAGAGCCCGGAAAGTTATTATGCATGTATCTGCTTTTTTTTTTTTTTTTTATTAGAGCTTTGGCTTTGTAGGGATTGTTTCCGAGGTTTTTGTATTGACTTAGGGTTATTGGGTGGTTTTTATTTTTTTTGGGGGGAGATGAGGTTGCTAGACTCACTCACACACATATATATATGTTGGGTTTTGATAGTTGTGAATATATATATATATATATATATATATATATATATATATATATGTATATATATATATATATCATTTCCATTTTGCCTTTATTCTCTCTCTCTCTCTCTCTCTCTCTCTCTCTCTCTCTCTCTCTCTCTCTCTCTCTCTATCTATATGTGTATATATATATATATAATATATATATATATATATATATATATATATATATATATATAGAGAAGAGAAGAGAGAGAGAGAAGAGAAGAGAGAGAGAGGGAGTGGAGAGAGAGATAAAATCAAAGCCAATATGGCTCTATAACGTAGGGTGAAATAGCCAGGAAAATCGATTCGGCTCGTTCAAATGAGGCCGTTTCAGTGACTAAAACTTTCCAGAAATGGGTCCAGCTGATTTCCATAGAGAGCGCTTAGAGACACTCTCTCAAAGTTTGGTGGGTCTATGGAAAAAGTCTCGGGTAATATATATATATATATTCCTTGAGCTGAGATATTTGCAGTGTTTCATGGAAAACTTTAGATCTGAAATGAAAGGTCAAAAAAAAAAAAATAGCAAAGTTTGGGTGTAACTTTTGTGTGTGACTGTACACCGTTTATTATTTTTATGTGGGAATGTAAGTTTCATTAGGAATTATCATATAATTTTTTTTATTTAAAACTAGGTGGATTAGACGACACACACACACATATATATATATAATTATATATACATACGCACACATTATATATATATATATATATATATATATATATATATATATATATATTATATTTAAAAATTATATATACATACATATATATATATAAATATATATATATATATATATATATATATATAATTATATACATATCGACATTAATTCCATACATCGCATTACAATCAAAAATAACCGCTGGACATTATATATGTTTGTGGTCGCTTATGCTAATTACTTTTCTCTCTCTAAGTATATCAAGCGTGTCAGGTAACGTACGCTTATTAAATATCTCAACAGAGACCCATTAAATAATTCGAAGTGCGAGGGGGGCTGGGACCCCTAATTGCATTACCAAAATACTATTTAATACTATTTAACATAATGACAATTCACATTAATAGTTCTATTTCTGATCCTGATGCTTTTCGGGTCAGAATTTCCGTGGTACCCAGGGGAAATTTTTTGGGGGGGTAGAATTTTCAGGGTGGGCCTAAACCTTTTTGGCAGAACCTTTACAGGCCTGGATTTGCCAGGCTTATGTGCGATGGATTATATATTGCGAATTCAAAAGCTTAATCGGGTTGCAAGTGAAAGGAATATATTGGAGGAGGTTTTTCGGAATATTTTTTTATCGTTATTATTCTGTGTTTTATGCAAGACTAGTAAACTGAATCATATGTATGTATATATATATATATATATATATATATATATATATATATATATATATATATATATATATATATATATATATATATATACATACATACATATATATTTATATATATATGTATATATGTATGCGTGTGTCTATGCATTCATACATACATACATAAAGTATATTCATTTATGTATTTATACGAAAAACTGGAAATAGAGCATCAAAGAAATCCATCCCGAGATAAACGTATCAACCACAAAAAAGGCAAAAAAAAAACAAACTAAACCCCTTAAAAAAACCTCAAAACCAAACTAAAACCTAAAAAAAAAACTAAAACGCCCCTTGAAACGTGCATTCTGAAAACACCAGAAACCCCGAATTCACAGAGGGAGGAACCATAAAATACGCCTAATGGAGCCTCAGTCACCTTCACCCCCAAATATAGGTCCATAATCGTTTCGATTTTGGGTCAAACACGTCCACGGCGAGACTTACTGTCTTCCCGGATGCAAATCTGACCCCGTTTTCATACTCATTCGCCGAATATTCACAAACGGATCTGTGGCTTCGAGGTAAAATGAGGTAAAAAGAGGTAAAAAAGAGGTAAGAGAGGTAATAGACCTCGTCTCATGTTGTGGTGTTCGCCTAGGTGAGAAGTTAGTGCCATCAGTAAACCTCACGTGATTCACTGTAGGCATGACTTTTAAGGTTCTTTGTGGAGTGGTACATCTCTCAAACCTTTTTATTCTTCTGTTACATCTTTCCAATCTTTTTACTCTCCCGTTACACCTTTCCAATCTTTTTACCCTCCCGTTACACCTTTCAAACCTTTTAACTCTCCTGTTACACCTTTCAAACCTTTTTTACTCACCTGTTACACCTTTCAAACCTTTTTTACTCTCCTGTTACACCTTTCACACCTTTTTACTCTCCTGTTGCACCTTTCAAACCTTTTTACTCTCCTGTTACACCTTCCAAATCTTTTTACTATCCTGTTACACCTTTCAAACCTTTTACTCTCCTGTTACACCTTTCAAACCTTTTTTACTCTCCTGTTACACCTTTCAAACCTTTTTACTGTGCAGTCCTGTTACACCTTTCAAACCTTTTTACAGTCCTGTTACACCTTTCAAACCTTTTAACTCTCCTGTTACGCCTTCAAACCTTTTTACTCTCCTGTTATGCCTTTCAAACCTTTTTACTCTCCTGTTACACCTTTCAATAAATCTTTTTTTTTGCTCTAAATTTCCGTTTCAGGCAGAATGACCTCATCATCACAGATCCCAGTGCTTGCTTGGGCCTTTGGCCTAAATTCTATATTCTATTCTATTCTATAGCCAGAGTTTCATGAACCAAATCAGCCTTCGTCAGTTCACAACATTGCAATCGGCAGCGTCGAATATATTTATTGGAAAATCACAAAAAACGACGAATGAATCCACCGCAGACGAATCAGATAACGGCTGAATAGAGCCTAACTCAACGGGACTTTTTTCAGAGACCACTAAACTTTGTAGGTCTTGAAGAAGCGCTCTCTACGGAAATCAGTCGTGTCATTATTGGGCGAAGTCGTCTCTGAAAGGACCTGATTTTTTTTATTCTTTTTTTTTGAAACAGGTTGGACTGAGTTGAGTATTTCTTGACTCGCTAGGTTTGCTTGTGTGTGTATATATATATATATATATATATATATATATATATATATATATATATATATATATATATATATATATATATATATATACATACATACATACATACATACATATATACATACTTACATATACACACACCCATGCCTACTTTTGCATTCAAATCACACAGCAAACCTAGCCTTTATTTTATTTATTCCCCAACAAAACCATCCAGCTTCTTTGATATTCTCCCTGTACCTCGGAAATAACACATTTACATAAATTGAATCACACCACACCACACGTTCCTTCGAGAGAGAAAACATTCGATCTTTCTGAATGTTTGATCCTTCATTCTTTAGTGGAGGAATGTTTGAACCTTCATCCTTTAGTGGGGGAATGTTTGATCCTTCATTCTTTAGTGGGAGAATGTTTGAATTTTCACGTTTCTCTATATCTTCATTTTTCATTTTTTTGTATTGTTTCTCTGTTCCATCTTGCTCCTTTTTGTAATGTTTCTCTCTATCTTCTTGTTCCGTTTTGTCATGTTTCTCAGTTTTTTCTCATTCCTTTCCGTCACGTTTTTCTGTATCGTCCTGTTCCTTTTTATCACGTTTCTCTGTCTCTTCCCCATCTCCCACCATCATCCAGGTTTTCCCTCCTTCCTTCAACTCGAGAGACTTACGTCAGTCACTGTCTATAGTTGGATTTCATAGCTCCAACCGAGAATCCACACTAAAACTCGTTTTAAGTGTAAAGAGACACTTCGGTTTGGACAAAGTGTCCACAGTTTTTGAAAGCTCTGTGAAGATCAGTTGTTCCTTTTTTTGTTGGGGAAGAGGGGACTTTTGGGGGCGCTTGTTACTTTTTTCGTAACTTCCTACTTCCTGTCCTGACAAGCTTTGGAATCTATTCACAACTGTTTTTGTCTATTTTATTTAAAATTGTTTGTTGTCAATTTATTTTAAAGTGTTTTTTTCCAATATGTTTTATTTTCTATTTTCCCAATATTTTACTAAATTTTTAATTAATTGTAATTCCCCTTCGGCGATATTCCCGAAGTAGAGTGAATTAAATATTAAACGACATTTGTAGCTTAATATTTGCGTATATGAAATATTGGGGATGTGATACAAACTATATAAATAATATATATATATATATATATATATATATATATATATATATATATATATATATATTATGTATATATACATATATATAATTGTATTCATATTCTTTGGATCAATCTATAACCCTTAAGATGATTGAGAATATACAAACATATACCATTAATACATTTATCAACAGCATTTCAGAGCATCAGTCAAAATAATGATAAAAAAAAGAAAGAGAATGATTAAAATAAACGAAAGAAAAAGAATGATAAAAAAGAAGGATAAAAAAAGAAAGAGTGGTCTTGTTATACTTTCCACACATCAAAAAACTCTCTGTTGACTTTGTTCAGGTAATGAAAAATTCATTTTTTTTTTTTTTTTGCCTTCCGCTCAAATACTCGCGAATGAAGGATCGCTCTTCGTAAATTGATCAGGAACAAATAAAGCAATTAATTAACTTTCGGGGAGTTTGCACAACGCAAAAAAAGATAAGAAATAAAAGAAAAAAGATGAAATAGAAGGAGAAAGTAAATAGGAAATAACAGAATATGATCGGATTGTGATCGGATTGTGATTCCATCGACAGGTAATTTCGTACGTAAATTGTTCAGGAATAAATGAAGTAAGCGATTAAAGGAAAATAAAAGGAAATGTATAAAAAAATTAAAAAAATAAAGTAATAAAAAAAAATAAAATAAAAAATAAAAAATAAAAAAATAAGAATAAAATAAAAACAAAAACTAAAATAAAAATAAAGAAATAAAAAAAAAATAAAATAAAAAGATAAAATAAAAGAAAAATAAAAAAGAAAAACAAAAAAAAAATAAAAATAAAAATAAAAAATTAAAAAATCAAATAAAAAATCAAAGAAAAAATAGAAAATAAAAAACAAAGGGCAAAAATTAAAAACGAAATAACAGACTGAGACCGGCCTGTGAATCCATCCCCTGATTATTTCTGCAGGACTGGCGAATCGATTACCAATGCGTTATTCCAGATATATACCTGATTTGCATAATGGTGGAATAAGGGTTTTTTTTTTTAATTGTAAACAGGAATCTTCATTAGAGGAGTAATGATACTTCGTTAGATGCTCTCTCTCTCTCTCTCTCTCTCTCTCTCTCTCTCTCTCTCTCTCTCTCTCTCTCTCTGTTTTGTTTGTTTCTTTTTAACAAACTCTGTTTGATGTTTGTATGTTTATATTAAAGAGAAGCGTTTGACTTTAAAATGAGTTCTTAGCAAACAATTTTTTGGTATTAAAAATGTCATTTAGTGAATTCTTTGCAAGCAGTTTTTTTATACTGAAAATAATGGGTTTAATTCTTATGAATTCTTAGCAAACAATTTTTTATTAAAATTATTATATTAAAAATATACATTTAATGAATTCTTAGCAAACATTTTTTTATATTGAAAATATGCATTCAGTAATAATAATAATAATAATAATAATAATAATAATAATAATAATAATAATAATAATAATAATAATAATAAACTGTATCTTGATTTCGTATTAAAAAATTCTAAATATGTAAACTAAAAAAATTCTTGCTAAGCCAAAAAAAAAGTCAAAACCAGATATCAATAAAAAATTTAAAAAACAAAAATTCGAAAAGAAGACGAAAAAATAAATTCACTCGTCAAAAAAACAAACAAATAAATAATTAAAAAACAAAAAAAAGACAAACAAATAAGTAATTAGAAATCAAGTCCACATCTTGAATCTTACGAGATATTAATCTGTTTCCAACATCGGATATAAAGAGAGAGAGAGAGAGAGAGAGAGAGAGAGAGAGAGAGAGAGAGAGAGAGAGAGAGAGAGAGAGAAAATAAGAATCATCATTCCGGTGATATGCGACCGATTCTTTTATCTACCGTCGCAATCATGTTTGGGGGCGTGGGGTGGGGGGGCCGGTTAGAGACAGAAAGATTGTCTTAGGAACCAACATTGATTCTTCATCATCATATTTGCTCCGGTGGTGGGCTGAATCGAAGGCAAATATTGAGAGATGGAGTCTGCTGGAAGAGAAGAAATGGGTCATTATTATTATTATTATTATTATTATTATTATTATTATTATTATTATTATTATTATACAAAGTTGGGAAAGTTCATTATAATTAGCTACAGTTTAATGGACCAAACTAAGCGGTATTTTCACACGAGCAAAATTATGCATCATTATACATTATCATTATACATCATTATGCATTGTCATTATACATCATTATACACTAATATTATACATCATTATACATTTTCATTATATTATACGTCATTATATTTTTTTTTTGCAGGAAGCGATAACGAAATATCAGTAGTGGAAGTGGTGTCGGGCTTCAACGCCTCTCTCCCGTGCACGATTCGAATCCCGGCAAACGACGCCCCCCTCCTGACACTCTGGTACCAGGAGGAGAACGAAACACCCATATACAGGTAACTGCGTTGACCTAAATTCTGTATTCAATTCTATTCTATTCTACCATTTTTTAGTAAGAATGTCCAGCTAAAATTGTGGAGATATATACCAGGAGTTTGGTGTAGCCTGAAATCCAGACTGAATCTGTCATGAAAGACCACAATTCCACAGAAACTGGAATTGACACGGCAGGATTTAACCCTCTATGAGACAGCAGAGTCCATTCCAGTTCTTCCTCAGAAGCCCAGCTAATCTTAGGGACTGAGATAGACCACCACAGACCTCAGGTCTTATCCCAGGGACCAGAACAGACCACAGACCACCTCAGACCTCGGGTCTTATCCCAGGGACCAGAACAGACCACAGGCCACCAGAGCAACCAGCTCTTATCCCGCTTAAGATAATGGAGAAGCCGTTTCAATGTATCTGCTTCAGAAGCAACGAACTAGCATGCGAGATCTGCTCCTAATTGCAAATTGCCTTCTGCAAGCACCGATACGTTGCTTGCAAACGACGGTGGGTCAGTCAGCGAGAAAGGGAGAGCGGGAAAAAGGGGAATAAAAAAAGTGGAACCACGGAATGACGGGAAAGGAAAATAGATGGTAGGAGTGATAAAAAAAAATATAGCAAATATGATTCAAGAGGAAAGTAAAGAAACAGATAAAAGTGGTAATAAAGAACAGAGGAAGAGCGAATGATAATAGGGAATGGATAATTCCATGCTTTCAGCTTCGTGTTTGTAATCGGGAGAGTATATCAGAGAGAGAGAGAGAGAGAGAGAGAGAGAGAGAGTGCATTACATCTCTTACATGTGGATCATTCATTGTGTTTGTCTTTCATTATACTTCTGAGAGAGAGAGAGAGAGAGAGAGAGAGAGAGAGAGAGAGAGAGAGAGAGAGGAGTGTTCTAACATACGTATGGATCATTCATTGGGTTTATCCGCTTTATTTCGAGAGAGAGAGAGAGAGAGAGAGAGAGAGAGAGAGAGAGAGAGAGAGAGAGAGAGAGCCCATCCCTCATTCTGTGTCCAGTGATAAAAAATAATCCATTATATACTTGACAATTTATTCTATTACTCACTTACAAAGATGAAAAATGTGCTAGGTGAAGAATCCTGTCAATAAACCACAAAGCCCCCCTTAATATAGAATTCCCTTTATCTTGGGAATAAATAAACCCAAAGAGAATTATGGAAAGATAAACCAATATGGTTTAAAGAGATCCACTTAATATGATTAATACCTTTCTGGGTACCTGTTATTCCCGAGATTAAAGAGAATTCTGTATGAATGGGTATTAGCGGTTTGGTAATTTGAAAGTATAGTGAATTCATGTGTGAGTTGTGTGTATATATGTATATGTATATATATATATATATATATATATATATATATATATATATATATATATATATATATATATATACACACACACACACAATACACAATCCACATCAGGTATTCATCAAGGGATGGAAATTTGAAATCTCTGATTTTCTGTCCTCACACCAAATTCAGACAAGCGTCGAACGCCCGTAATGCGTAATTAAAAGATCATCCCATTACATTATCATAAAAAATAGTAAAACAAAACCTATCAGTTAATAACATCATCCAAATAAAAAAAAATTTAAAAATATGTCCTTTTGCACGGAACACACACAACAGTAATTCAGTTTTGATGCGATTTCGTACTGATCACAGGATGAAATAATTGCGTTGGTATTAAAACGTGTCTGACCTGTTTTCACATTTCAGGTAAACTGCGTATTTATTCGCCTCGATCTAGTAGGCATTAAAGAGACGCTGCTTTATTAAGTTATCTAGGAAAGGGGTTATCTAGGGAAATGGAAATCTAGGTTATCTAGGAATTTGGAGAGCGTCACTTGATAATTTTGATCAGTGTGGGAGGATTGACACATTTAATTAGATTCCATAACATATAGATATGTAAGTTATCTTTTGAAAGTTCTCTCTCTCTCTCTCTCTCTCTCTCTCTCTCTCTCTCTCTCTCTCTCTCTCTCTCTCTCTCTCTCTCTCTCTCTCTATTGGAAAAAGTTATATTATTAAAGTGTAAGCAATCCAGACCACTTTCGCAACCTACACCCGCCCTGGTTCGTGAGAGCCAGGAGCGATATTGAAGCCGTCAGGGAGAGAGATTGATAGATGGAATGTTTCCTGTCATCTTTCAGGATGTGCGTTTTGGTGGGGGACGCACACACACACATACGTACATGTATGTATGTATGTATATGTATGTATGTATGTATGTATGTATATATATATATATATATATATATATATATATATATATATTGTATATGCATATACATATGTATATACATGCACATATACATATGTGTGTGTGTGTTTGTTTGTGTAAAAAACAGTATATGCTTGGCTTTTACGTGTAAAATGAATTACACCAATCCACTAGCAAAACTCAGACTGTGTTCATTCCCCAACAAATCAATTGTCACGTGACACTCTCCTCCTTCATCCATTCAAATTCCCAGATAACCTAGATTTCCATTTCCCTAGACAACCTCCTTTCCTAGATAACTTATAAAAGCAGCAGCGTCTCTTTAATTCCTACTAGATCGAGGCGAATAGATACATGGTCTCCCTGAAACAGGTCAAACAAGTTTCAATACCAATGCAATTATCTCATCCTGTGATCAATATGTAATGGCATTAAACTGAATTACTGTTTTGTGTGTTCCGTGCAAAAGGACGGTTTTATTATTTTTTTTTTTTTGGATGATGTTATTACTGATATATTTATATTATTATTTTTATGATAATGTAATGGGATGGTGTTTTGATCACGCATTGCAAGCGTTCGATTGGTGTGGGGATAGAGAATCCACATATTTAGATTATTCATCGTTGGTTGGATAAGCAGTGCGTATTGCGTATGTATGTATATATATATATATATATATATATATATATATATATATATATATATATATATATATATATATATAGAGAGAGAGAGAGAGAGAGAGAGAGAGAGAGAGAGAGAGAGAGAGAGAGAGAGAGAGAGAGAGAGAGAGAGAGATGTCTCAAATGAATTACTAATACCTATGTATCTCAGACAGTCAGTTATCAATAGATTTTTTAAGAAGTTTAAGAATTACCTACAAGTATTTAATCTCATCAATAAAATCATTCAGGTTTTATCAAACAAAAAATTGAAAAAAACTATAAAATACTAAAATTTAGATAACAAACATTCAGAGATTATAAGTTTAAGAATTATCTACAGGTATTAAATCTCATCAATAAATCATTCAGGTTTTATAAAACAAAACATTTTAAAAAGTATAAAAAAACTAAAACTCAATAACAAATATACCTTCCTATTTCTCTTTATATACCAGCTACGACCAAAGGACGGGCGTCAGCGGAACCTCGTGGGCGGACCCGCGTGTTTTCGGCGGCCGAGCCCACTACTTGGCCCACCTGAGCCCACCTGTCATGCTGATTATGAGGGTCAACATCAGAGATGCGAGGCTGTACCGTTGCAGGATCGACTTCCACAATTCCAATTCAAGGGTGACTTGGGTCAGACTCAAGGTCATAGGTAGGTCAAGGATGAGGAGGTCATCTTTCAAGGGTCATAATATGTTGTTTCTGTTAGTTGACTATCGTCTCTCTCTCTCTCTCTCTCTCTCTCTCTCTCTCTCTCTTATATATATATATATATATATATATATATATATATATATATATATATATATATATACATATATATATATATATATATATATATATATATATATATTATATGTAAATATGTATCTATATTGATTCAATTTAATTGCATCCTTTATTCAGCTATAAGCATTAGATTAGATAAAATTTTACTTATACATATCATTACAAAAGATCTTTACAGAGAATATTGCTTTTAAAAAAATCGTACCATTATGTAATATAATTTCACATCTTTTAAATACTCCTTTTCAAAATCTTAATGCATATACACACACATATATACATATATATACTTCTAACATATTTATTTTTTATTTTACTCCACAGTTCCACCTGAAAGAGTTGAAATCACTCCCCAGATCTCTCCGGTTAGATTAGGTCAGCGTGATGACGTTGTCTGCACTGCGATAGGAGGTGAGGAATCTGTTCTCCCTCAAGGAGTTACCCTTGTTCTTCCTGTATTTCCATCCTAATATTCTCTTAGATAATATACCAAGATGCTTTTCTAATGCTACCTAATTTAACTAAACACTAACCTAACCTTACCTAACCTAACCTAACTAACCTAGGAACTATATCTTACCTTAGGAGGTGAGGAAACCTGTTCTTCCGCAAGGAGTTACCCTTGTTCTTCCTGTATTTTCCTTCCTAATATTCTCTTAGATAATATACCAAGATACTATTCTAATACTACCTAACTAACCAAACACTAACCTAACCTTACCTAACCTAACCTAGGGAGCTATATCTTATACCTTACATGGGTAGGGGAAGGGGCAGGTGGTTGAGGAGGGATTTGGGTAAGGGGTAGACACCCCAAACTCTCAAGGCAACGAAATAATATAGATAAAATACCAAGATGTTGCCTAAATACTGCTTAGTGTAGCCCACATTTCTAACCTAACCTTACCTAACCCAACCTAGGGAGCTGTATCTTACCTTACATGGGTAGGGGAAGAGGTAAGTGGTTGAGGGCGGGATTTAGGTAAGGGGTAGGCACCCCCAGACTCAACCTCAACTGTAAGGGGGTGGGAGGGGTGGGGTTGAGGATGGCATTTGGGTAAAATCCCAAGTCATTTTGCTCATTCCATCAATATCTCTGTGTTCCTCTCATTCCTCTCGTGTTCTCCTGTAGTTTATCACTTTTTAGTAAAATCTTATGATAAATTTCACTCGAATATTTCTTATTTAATGAGCGACGGCATTACCAGGATAATCTGACCCATAATTCTGTTTCCTTTTTGGGCAAAATCACTGACCATACCTAATCCCTTTTCTCCAGATTAATATATTCCCTCAGTCAGTGAACTTTTGCTGTCCAGAAACCTGATTCATGCATCTAAACTTTAAATTTTAGTTTTGCTATAAATCTGAAATCTATTTTATTGATCAGTTTATTTATTTTCTTGAGCTGGCGGTAAATATCAATAACCGATATCATTGTAACCAATCATGTGTGAAGTATGTGAGCTTTGGCCAATCATGATGAACTTGGCGATATCAGCTGGGTATATTTAATACTTTGATTTAATACTTCTCTGTAGTTTAGGAATAATTGCAAATAAGCACACATGCAAGTGTATACACATTTGAGTTCCTCAGTAAATACATGTAAGGTAGATATATATTATTAATTGTTGTCAGTATGGATAAGATTGTATTATATATATATATATATATATATATATATATATATATATATATATATATATATATATATATATAATGTTTCAAAAAGCAAAGTAATAAGTAACTAGCAAAAAATGCGCCGAAGTTCTTCATGCAATCGAGTTTTCTGTACAGCCGCTACAGCGACAATCAAGGCCACAGAAAACAGATCTATCTTTCGGTGTGGTCGGCATAATGCTGTATGAGCCGCGGCCCATGAAACTTTAACCACGGCTCGGTGGTGCAAGAAGCACGATTATAGCTAATTTCAACCTTAAATAGAATAAAAACTACTGAGGCTAGAGGGCTGCAATTTGGTATGTTTGATGACTGGAGGGTGGATGATCAACATACCAATTTGCAGCCCTCTAGCCTCAGTAGTTTTTAAGATCTGAGGGCGGAGAGAAAGAGCGCCGACGGACAGACAAATCCGGCACAATAGCTTTCACTTACAGAAAAAAAACCTAATCCTTTCTGAAAGAGAATTCGCAAAAAAAAAAAAAAAAAAAAAAAAAAAAAAACACGACAACAAACATATGAAAAGGACGGGGAGTATTTTTCCCGTCGAAAATACTTAACAGCATTTGTTTTCCCAGACTCACCCCAAAAAAAAAAAAAAAAAAAAACTAAATAAAAAAACCTCTTATCCAACGACAAAGTTTCCCCGCTAAGATACGAGATTCCCCCAAATGGAAATGAAAATCCGAGATAATCTTATTATTGTTACGGCCGATGTTTTTCCCTTATGGCTGTTTCTGCTTCGTCTGGGACAGGGGCAGGGGGCAGGGGAGAAGGTAAATATATATGTCATGTTGAAATTTCTCTCCCAGGTGGAGGTTGCTTTTGTCAATATTATTATTATTATTATTATTATTATTATTATTATTATTATTATTATTATCATTAGAGATACTCATGTTTTTACGTTTCGAAGGCCCAGACATAA
Source organism: Macrobrachium rosenbergii (assembly GCF_040412425.1). Lineage (NCBI taxonomy): Eukaryota > Metazoa > Arthropoda > Malacostraca > Decapoda > Palaemonidae > Macrobrachium > Macrobrachium rosenbergii. Next base: position 827,705 of record NC_089770.1, read on the forward strand.
CGTCACCTAAATCACAAGTATATATATATATATATATATATATATATATATATATATATATATATATATATTTGTAGTAGAATTTATCAACTTATATTGGTATTTTAATCTATATCTCAACTGCTGATTCTGTTATTACTGATCAGTTTTTAATTTAATGCCAATAATGTATATGGCCAAACCTTCAGTCTGGGCCAGTGCCCTTAAAGTAATTCTCCAAAACAGTCTAGCCCCAACCTTCAGTCTTGGCCAGTTTAGTTAAAGTAAGATAATATTGAACAGTCTAGCCCAGATCATCAGTATGGCCCAGTTTTCTTAAAAGTGACATTCTACTGAACAGCCTGACCCAAGCCTTTAGTCTGGGCCAGTTTACTTAAAGTAATTTTACTGAACAGTCTAGCCCATAGCCCAGACCTTCAGTCTGGCCCAGTTTCTTAAAAGCAGGACTCTACTGAACAGCCTAGCCCAGGCCTTAATTTTGAGCCAGTTTACTTAAAATAATTCTGCAGAAGAACCTAGCCCAAATCTTCAGTCTGGGCCAATTTGCTTAAAGTAAGATTGTACAGAGCGGCCTAGCCCCAAAATCTTCAGGCCCAGTTTTCTAAAAGTAGTTTGCTAGTGAACAGTCTATCCCAGACCTTCAGCCCAGGACACTCTGCTTGAGGGAAGGGCAGTCTGGGCCATTTTGCTTAAAGTAAGATTGTACAGAGCGGTCTAGCCCCAAAATCTTCAGGCCCAGTTTTTCTAAAGTAGTTTGCCAGTGAACAGTCTAACCGAGACCTTCAGCCCAGAGCAGTCTGCTTGAGGGAAGGGTGTTAAACTTTAGGAACTTGCCCCCAACTTTGTAGATAATCTGAAATACCATCGACATCTCTGTTCCCGAGGCAGGTAACCCACCGCCCAGTGTGGTCTGGCTACAGAACGGGGTAACAGTCGACCCGAACAGCACCGTAGGACAGAGTGGCAGCTTCAACAGGCTGGAGATTCCCGCCTCCAGAGGGGACCTGAAGGCGCCCTTCACCTGCCAGGCCTCCAACAATAACCTCACGCCCCCCGTGTTTGCCGTTTACGTCAGGAATGTCACGTGTGAGTATGAGGAGTGGTCCTTGTTGATGTTAAAATTGCACTGGTAAAGCTTCTCTATCTCTGTCTCTCTGAGGGACTTGTTCTTGACACTGGAGACTAATTCTCTCTCTCTCTCTCCTCTCTCTCTCTCTCTCTCTGTGGGACTTTTCCTTAATACTGAAGACTAATCTCTCTCTCTCTCTCTCTCTCTCTCTCTCTCTCTCTCTCTCTCTCTCTCTCTCTGTCTGTGGGACGTTTTCCTATTAATAATGCCATTAGAACAATGTGAATGAACAGTAAGGCCTGCTCTTAGAGATATCCTTCGAGACATCCTAATCCTTGTAACTCTCTCTCTCTCTCTCTCTCTCTCTCTCTCTTTCTTTCTCTCTCTCTCTCTCTCTCTCTCTCTCTCTTTGTGTGCACTATTACTCGTCTCTAAAAGCTTCTACGAAAGATATACATAGCAATCAATATAGCTATTTTGATAAAGCACTTCTGTCTGTTACGATAAAATGTCTGAACGTTTTAGCAAGCTTATAAATCTAATTCCGTCTGCCATTAGTGAAAAAGGGTGGAATATTGAAGAGATTATGATGTTTTCGCAACAGTAACTTTTGCCTGAGCCTAAGCGACGTTCCGTCTGGTCAGTACGTGGACGGGTTACACATAGGAAACCCTTTACACCTTTCCATTACCATGAACACACAAACTGGTAGAGAAAATAAACAAGTAAAAAATGCGCCGGAGAAACTTCGGCGCAATCGAGTTTTCTGTACAGCCGCTACAGCGCATAATCAAGGCCACCGAAAATAGATCTATCTTTTGGTGGTCTCGGTATAATGCTGTATGAGCCGCGGCCCATGAAACTTTAACCAAGGCCCGGTGGTGGCATATCTTATATCGTTGCCAGACGCACGATTATGGCTAACTTTAACCTTGAATAAAATAAAAACTACTGAGGCTAGAGGGCTGCAATTTGGTATGTTTGATGACTGGTGGGTGGATGATCAACGTACCAATTTGCAGCCCTGTAGCCCCAGTAGTTTTTAAGATCTGAGGGCGGACAGAATAAAGTGCGGACGGACAGACAAAGCCGGCACAAAATAGTTTCCTTTTATAGAAAACTAAAAAAAAAAAACTAGCTTGACCCTCGTCACGTATCAACCTCGGAACAGAGAGAGAGAGAGAGAGAGAGAGAGAGAGAGAGAGAGAGAGAGAGAGAGAGAGAGAGCGAGCGAGCAAAGGATAAACAAACAAATGAATATGTAAAAGAAGTTCAACTTCACTGAGACGTCTATTCTCAGCAGACCCCCGCCTGCAATAACCACAAATGGTTTTGCACAGTTGCATGGCGCAAAGCAACTGTGGAGGGCCAGCAACAATAGTGCGCACAATAGCCAGAAGGACCCAGCTCGCTGTGGTCAGGTTCCTGAAAGCACGCACAATACACTGACACAAATACACACTCAAACACACAGACATTTACACACACAGGCATTTACACAAACCTGGCCGTTTTGGTGATGTTTTGTAGGTAAATCTGGGGATTCTTGATGATATTCTGTTGATAAACTTGGAATTCTTGATTAGATTTTGTAGATAAATCTGAACCTTCTTAAATTAGATTTTGTAGATAAACGTGGACCTTCTTGATGAGATTATTTTATGTAGATAAAACTGGGCCTTCTTAATTAGATTTTGTAGATAAACCTGGGCCTTCTTAATGGGATTTTGTAGATAAACCTGAGCCTTCTTAATGAGATTATGTAGATAAACTTAGACTTCTTAATTAGATTTTGTATATAAACCTGGGCCTTCTTAATGAGATTATGTAGATAAACCTGGGCCTTCTTAATGAGATTTGGTACATAAACCTGAGCGTTCTTAATGAGATTATGTAGATAAACCTGAGCCTTTTTGATGAGAATATGTAGATAAACCTGAGTCTTCTTGATGAGATTATGTAGATGAATCTGGGCCTTCTTAATGAGATTGTGTAGATAAACCTGGGCCTTCTTACTGAGATTATGTAGATAAACCTGGGCCTTCCTTATGAAAGTACATAGATGAATCTTGACAAGCAGAATTAATTATGTTATATTGGTAAACCTGTACCATTAAATACAGAATACACATATAAACAGGAAATCTTAATATATATATACATGTATGGAGAGAGGAGAGAGAGAGAGAGAGAGAGAGAGAGAGAGAGAGAGAGAGATAAACCATCCTGCGAGAGATGTTGTAGAAGACAGCTTAAATCTAGGCTCTGACTCCCTCTCGCCCTCTCCCTCTCCCCCACTCCAAAAAAAAAAAAGAGAGAAACCTTTTACACATCCAGCGCTTATGCCCCCGGGGTACCCTGAACCCCCCTTCCCCCCTCCCCTTCCCCCATAAACCCCTCCTTATATTTTTTTTTTTTTTTATAAAACCTTTTTTTTTAGAGGCGATTACATCACTCTAGGTGGAAGGAAGAAAGCAAACGGACTTCCCACCTTTTGATCTGGATATGCAAATTGCGTCGTGTGTTCCGGCACCTTCTCTTACAGACGTGTCCCCCCAGCCCAATACCCCCACCCCACACCCCCATCCCACCCCCTTGCTCCTGTTATATCTGACGTTTCCTCCACTTTCTCTCTCTCTCTCTCTCTCTCTCTCTCTCTCTCTCTCTGTATCTGAGGGCGAGCAGCAGGTGTGTGTTTGTGTATAACTCCCATTGATCTCTCCTCTCTCTCTCTCTCTCTCTCTCTCTCTCTCTCTCTCTCTCTCTCTCTCTCTCTCTCTCTCTCTCTGTATCTGTTAGTGGCGATATTGCTTCTGACTTCTTCTCTTTGTCTTTGTCTGTCTGTCTCTCTGCCTCTCCGTTTATCCCTTTCTCCCCTCTCTGTTTGATCTTGTTCTTTACGTCTCTCTCTTTGTCTGGTCTTGTTTCTCTCTCTCTCTCTCTCTCTCTCTCTCTCTCTCTCTCTCTCTCTCTCTCTCTCTCTCATTGCCTCCTCTGATAATTAACTTTGCATTCCTGTTTCTCCCTTCCCTGCTCTTCAGTTTTTCTGCTCTCTCTCTCTCTCTCTCTCTCTCTCTCTCTCTCTCTCTCTCTCTCTCTCTCTCTCTCATAACCAACTGCCTTTGTTTTGCGTTGATCCCAGAATCTGTCAGCACTGAATCCGAAGCTTCACGAGTGAAATGGTACCGCGTGAGATCGCCTGCTTATTCCCAATCAGAATCCGGCCCGGAATGCTCTAATCTCTCTCTCTCTCTCTCTCTCTCTCTCTCTCTCTCTCTCTCTCTCTCTCTCGCTTCATAATCATCATGTACTGCGATCCTTGGGATTTCACGGCAAGCCGCTTGGAAGGAATTAGAGAGAGAGAGAGAGAGAGAGAGAGAGAGAGAGAGAGAGAGAGAGAGAGAGAGAGGCATAGACACACACACAGAAGCAAACACGTGATAATACACACGTACACACACATATATACATACATGTATATATACATAAATGTGTTTATATATATACATATATGCATAATTATATATATATATGCATATACATGTATATATATACATAAATGTGTTTATATATATACACACACATACACACACATAAATACACATACACATATATACACATACACGTATGATTATATATTCCACCTGCGACCCGAATTATATACCTCCCTTGATCATTCAGTGACAGAACACCTCCTTCTTGTTACTCCTGCAGGTGGGCCGACGCGGATTCTCCTGGAGGTGTCAGACAATCCCCTGATAGTCGGAAGGGCGGCTCAGATCACCTGCAAGGCCTTCGACAGCAATCCGCCCGCCAGAGTCACGTGGTACCACCAGGGAAAGCTCATTCAGAAGCTGATCATTAACGTAAGGAGAGAGAGAGAGAGAGAGAGAGAGAGAGAGAGAGAGAGAGAGAGAGAGAGAGAGAATAAACTGCAAGATGAGAGAGAGAGTAAACTACAAGATGAGAGAGAGAGAGAGAGAATTGTAAACTGCAAGATAAGAGAGAGAGAGAGAGAGAGAGAGAGGAGGTAGTGAGAGAGAGAAAAAGAGAGAGAGTAAACTGCAAGATGAGAAAGAGAGAGAGAGAGAGAGAGAGTAAACTGCAAGATGAGAAAGAGAGAGAGAGAGTAAATGAAAGAGAGAGATAAACTGCAAGATGAGAGAGAGAGAGAGAGAGAGAGAGAGAGAAAGTTAGGAAGAGAGAGAATTGTAAACTAAGAGAGGAAGAGAGAGAGAGAGAGAGAGAGAGAGAGAGAGAGAGAGAGAGAGAGAGAGAAAGTTAGGAAGAGAGAGAATTGTAAACTGGAAGATAAGATAGAAGAGAGAGAGAGAGAGAGAGAGAGAGAGAGAGAGAGAGAGAGACTGACGGACTGACGGAATGTTTGTGACCCAGCGAACGAAAACCATAATAATTATACCATCGTTAATTATCTATTGATGAAACATTAACCTGGGCTCTATAATTAATTTAAAATGCCATCATAAACCTTTCAGGAGCCATTATCTAAAAAGAGAATTTGAATACATTAGCATCTAATTATGACTGACTTTTTAGAAGTAATACGTTTGAAAATATTGTTTGTTTGACGAATCTCATCAAAATTATATACTGGGTTGTAGCTTAAGTCATTAACCTTTTTTTTTTTTATATACTTCAGTGTTCTCTTCATTCATCTGTCCGTCTGTCAACTTGTTTGTCTGTCATTTTGTCTAACTTAGAAACATTCCAAAATCTACCCTTTCTGTCAATCTGTCTAACTCAAAAAGAGATTTTGGAATCTACCTCATTTCTCTGTCAGTTTATCTAGCTGATGTAAAGATTGCAGATTCTACCTTGTCTGTCTATCAGTCTGACTAAAAAAAAGACAGAATCTCCCCTGTCTCATCTGTCAAACGTCTCTCTGTCAATCTGTCTAACTAAGAGAAAAAGACTCAAATCTGTCTTTCTGTCAGTCTACCAAAAATAAACACACACAATTTATCCTGTCTCATCTGACTGTCTGTCGTTCTATCTAACTAAAATAAAATTGCAAAAATCTTCGCCCGTCTCACCTGTCAAACGCCTCTCTGTCAATCAGACTAAAATAAAATTGCAAAAAATCTTCCCCTGTCCCAGCTGCCAATGATAGTTTAGCTTGTCTGTCTGTCTGTCAGTCAGTCAGACTAAAAACTAAAAAATCTTCCCATGTCTATCTGTCAATCATAGTTTATTATGTTTGTCAATCAAACTAAAAATTCAAAAAATCTTCCCTGTCTCATCTATAAATCCCATGGGGCGTAGGAGTTTGCCATGCCTGTCTGTCTGTCTGTCTGTCTGTCAATCAGACTAAAATAAAGGTGTTTGCAAAAAAATCTTCCTGTCTCATCTATCAGTCATAGTTTAGTATATCTCTCTGTCTGTCTGTCAATAGGATTAAACTGGGTTTGCAAAAAATCTTCCCCTGTCTCATCTGTCAATCATAGTTTAGCATATCTGTCTGTCTGTCTGTCAATCAAACTGAAAACTGCAAAAAAATCTTCCCCTGTCTCATCTGTCAGTCATAGTTTAGCATATCTCTCTGTCTGTCTGTCAATCAAACTGAAAACTGCAAAAAAATCTTCCCTGTCTCACCTGTCAATCATAGTTTATCATCTCTGTCTGTCAATCAACCAAACTAAAAACTACAAAAAAAAAATCTTCCTGCAAAATCTAACCCCCAATCTCACCTGTCCAATCACCTCCCATCCTCCTCCCGTCCACGGACAGGTAACGACGAGGGGCTCCGAGACCGTCAGCATCCTACACCTGCAACCAGGACGTCACCATCACATGAGACAACTCCTGTGCCGAGCGGAGAATCCTATCCTGCCTTTGGAGACTCTAGAGGACATCGTGCTGAAGATGGCCTGTAGAGTTACTTTTGATGTTATTGAAGGATGCCCTCCGGGCATAGGATGTTTTTCCCGAGTCCCGTGCGTGGAAGGATAGCGCTAGGATTATGGGGAGTTGTTATAAGGTGTTATGAAGGAAGCAGGATTCTCTAGGATCTAGGGTTTTTTCCGAGTTTGAACGTGGAAGGAGAGTGTTTGGATTATGGAAGATTACGTAGGATTAACCGGGTTTTCCTTTAGGATTTTTGATGTGGTTTTTTTTTCTTTCAAAGGAGGATTTGTTTTACAGGGGCTTGTTAGAGTTTTTTCCTGTTTCAGGATGGGAGTTTTTTCATTATGGTGATTAAGTTTTGCTCTGTAAAAAGATTTTTAGTGATGGTAAGTGGATGCAAATTGCAGTGGTTACATATATCTATATATATATATATATATATATGAATTAATATATATATATATATATAAAATATATCCATTCTCAGACCAAAATCAGCAACATATTACATATGCAGATTTGTGTGATTGTTTATTGCTATGAATGATCTCTGATAATTTTATGAAACTTCTCCAAAGTTTTTTTTACTTTTTACAAATGTTCATTGAGGTGATTCTAGTTTACTTCAGAGTTCTTACTTTCATCAACCCTCTCCTGACAATTGGCAATGAGCAACCCAGGTTTTCTTCTGGGACACAGTTTTGGGAAAACTATTACTCTCAGTGCTGAATGACCTCATAGGTCCCAACACTGGGCCACTGGCCTAGACATCCTGTTTGTGCTCCAGTTAATCATTTCTGCCCTAAAACAACAGTTGGCTCATCAAAAACATGTTGCCTCAGGCAAACAACAACTCTAGAGTCTTCATTTTGATGTTATTGAAAATTTGCTTTTCTCTTGTTGCCATTTCCATCGGGAAAAACACTCCAAAACGTTATGCAAAGTTATCACCTCAAAACAAGTCACTCTAAACAACAAATTACCTACAGTATGATTATCTGGGGAGAAGGGTCCTGAAAACCCCCCAACAAAACACCACCAAAAAAAAATATATAATTTTACGCAGGTAAACAAAAAATTACGCCGGCACTTATTCACCTTTGCGGGGCGGGGTGGAAGAAAGTGGGGGAAGGGGTTGGGAAAGTGGATGGTAGAACAACAATAAAGTTATGATAATGAGGATCGTATTACGAGAGGAATTTTGCGAGCGAGTAAACAGCCAAACTACAGTTTTTGTGTTGATTATCTGAAACAATATGCATCATTTCACAGGCCCGATGGCTGCCATATTGAATTTATGCAAATGAGGCGCGTTGTGGGATTACTTTCGCTCGTCGTTCATTTCAAGGTGTCGCTGTTATTATTATTATTATTATTATTATTATTATTATTATTATTATTATTCAGAAGATGAAGAACCCCATGCATATGGAACAATCTCTCCACAGGGCCATTGACTTGACTTCAAAGAATATTCATTAGAAAGAATTACATTATTATTATTATTATTATTATTATTATTATTATTATTATTATTATTATTATTATTCAGAAGATGAAATCATATGGAATCTCAAAGAATGATTATTCAAGCTTGGTGTTCATTAGAAAGAAATATTATTATTATTATTATTATTATTATTATTATTATTATTATTATTGTTATTATTATTATTATTATTATTATTATTCAGAAGGAGAATTTATCTAAATACGTCTAAAGATATATTCTTGATTCATGCAACAAGATATTATTAGATATTCAAGCAAATTATTTTTTTTTTTACTAATTATCTAGGAAGGACATTTATCTAAATACGTCTAAAGATATATTCTTAGATTCATGCAACAAGATAGAAGATATTCAAGCAAACCTTTTTTTTTTTACTAAGCAAGAGAAAAAAAAAAAGTTTAACCTGCGCTTACTGAATCTCTCGTAAATCTCTTCTTATCTTTTTTTTTTTTTACCTTAAACCGAGAGTATGTCTTGACAAATTTTTCCTGGGGAAAGCTTTGTCACCGCCATTACCTCGGGGGAAAATAAGGAGGCACATTATACCACACACTCTCGCGTCCTCGCGGCAAATGTGGAGATACTCCGAAGGAGAGCGCTGACGAAGGAGTCTAAAAATACCCGCGCGGGAGATTTTTTCCTAAAAATACCCGTGAGGGGGGGTTTTTCCCTAAATATACCCGCGCGGGAGGTTTTTCCTGACGAAGGGGTTATAGAATGGTTCTTTTGAATGTCATGGGGATATTAGGGAAGTGGAGTGGTAAGTGTATATTTTAGATGAAATTTGAAGGTTTTGGTGACTGTTGTCTGTTTAAAACTTGGCCCACCCCGTTATTTTGGGAAAAGGGCATATTAAAGACTAATGTTTTCTCTCTCTTTCTCTCTCTCTCTCTCTCTCTCTCTCTCTCTCTCTCTCTCTCTCTCTCTCTCTCTCTATATATATATATATATATATATATATATATATATATATATATATATATATATATATATATATATATATATATATATATATAAATTTCTGACTCATATCAAGATCGAACCCAGGTCTTTCAAATGAAAGGCAAGGACGCTGCCTACTAGGCCATGCAAGTCATAAAAGAAGTTGGAACCTGGGTTCGATCCTGACGTGAATCAGAGATTTATTTCTGTTCCACACGTGTTTGTGTGTTGATTATATTTATATATATATATATATATATATATATATATATATATATATATATATATATATATATATATATATATATCTTCCTCTCTCTCTCTCTCTCCAGATCGGCCCCACGTAAGAATCAGCCTCGGATGGCCAAGGTATGTCTGAACTCCTAACGGAGGGAAGCGACTTGTTCCTGGAATGCATCGTGGACTCGAACCCCCCTCCATATAAAATCGAATTCTTCCAGAATGTAAGAACCTAAAGTTTTATATATTGGTTTTTTTTTTTTTGGGGAATTTTTCTGTAACTTTTTTTTTATTGTCAGGGAAAAAAGTCATTTATATTTTGGTTTTTTCTTCTTGGGAATTTTCTTCTTGCTTTTTATTGTCAGGGGAAAAAAGCTGATGGTCGTTAGTGTTGTGTGGGGACTTCCACCCCCTTTTCCCCCTCCCCTTACCCCCCTAGCCTTCCAGCAAACCCCACCCCCTCTCCCCTGTTTTTTTTCTTGGTCGTTTCCTCCTCAAAAATTTTTTTACCGCCAGAAAAAAAACATGATCGTTAGTGTTCTGGAAACGCCACCCCCTCCCCCACCCCGTCTTCTAAAGACCCCCACCCACCCCACCCACCCATGCGCTAATCTCCCCCCCCACTCCTTTTTTTTTCTTGGAAATGTCCTCCTTAAATTTTTATTGTCAAGAAAAAAATGATGATCGTTATTGTTCTGGAAAGTCACCCCCACCCCTACCCCCATTCCAGCCAACCCTCCCACCCACATCTCCCCCCACTCTTCTTTCCCCATCTTCATGGACTTGTGAAGCTGTTTCTCCTCAAATGTCTCTCTCGAAAAAACAATAATAAAAACTTTTTAATCTCGCCTCTCTCTCTCTCTCTCTCTCTCTCTCTCTCTCTCTCTCTCTCTCTCTCTCTCTCTCTCTCTCTTCAAATCTGCGATTCTGCGGTATTTTTTCGCCTGAAAGTTTGTCGTAAAAATGGCTGATTCTTTCGGATTTAAATCTTTTTTTCTTATTTTTTGACTTTATATTACAGTTTTCCCTTTAATTCTCGTGTGAAAAGAAAATTTGACTTTTTAGTTTTAATTCGTGCGAATTTCATATTTAGTTTATTTCATTTTTATATTTTGTAGATTCAGACATTTGGACCTTTCAGTCTCTTGTACGCTTTCGTAATGGAATAAAATGATTGACTTGTTTCTTGCATGTCTGTCATGATGTACAAATATACGTTTATACTTTCAGGTATACACACACACACACATATATATATATATATATATATATATATATATATATATATATATATATATATATATATATATATATATATATATATATATATATATATATATATATATATATATATTTGTGTGTTGTTTCTGTAAATACAAATTTACATCTCTCTCTCTCTCTCTCTCTCTCTCTCTCTCTCTCTCTCTCTCTCTCTCTCTCTCTCTCTCTCTCTCTCTCCCCAACATCAAAACACGCCCTTTAAAAAAAAAAAAACGCCTACTCGCGTCGAAGAAGAGTAATTAACCCTTTAAACGCCATCTGCCACTCAATCTTACCCCCGACCAGGGCGTGGCACTGAACCCAAATACTAGCGGAACGACTATCCTGAAAGAGGCGACCTTGGCTATCCAGCACGTGACCAGAGAACATTCGGGAGACTACCACTGCAAGGCCTCGAACGTCCAGGGAGACTCCAGCAGCAAGAACATCTCCGTTCACGTCAGGTGTAAGTAAGGATTTGCTATCAGTTTGCTACTACTATTACTACGAGTTCCATTCATAAGATCTGGATGGTCATTCATAAAGGTGTCTCTCGTGCGGTTGTTTTTGTGACTTGAGTTACTATCGTAGGTGGTGTGGCCATGCTTAGGGAATGCGTGAGCAGTGCTTCTGCGCTCATTCATAAAGGTGTCTCTTGTGCGGTTGTTTTTGTGAATGAGTTACTATCGTAGGTGGTGTGGCCACGCTTAGGGAATGCGATTTACGAGCAGCCTGCTTCGCGCTCATTCATAAAGGTGTCTCTCGTGCGGTTGTTTTTGTGAATGAGTTACTATCGTAGGTGGTGTGGCCACGCTTAGGGAATGTGATTTATGAGCAGTCTACTTCGCGTTCATTCATAAAGGTGTCTCTTGTGCGGTTGTTTTTGTGACTGAGTTACTATCGTAGGTGGTGTGGCCATGCTTAGGGAATGCGATTTACGAGCAGCCTGCTTCGCGCTCATTCATAAAGGTGTCTCTTGTGCGGTTGTTTTTGTGAATGAGTTAATATCATAGGTGGTGTGGCCACGCTTAGGAATGTGATGTGACAGTCTATGTTCATTTAGTGTGTCTCTTGTGCGGTTGTTTTTGTGAATGAGTTAATATCATAGGTGGTGTGGCCATGTTAGGGAATGTGATTTACGAGCAGTCTACTACACGTTCATTCATAAAGGTGCCTCTCTTGTGGTTGTTTTCGTGAATGAGTTAATATCGTAGGTGGTGTGGCCACGCTTAGGGAATGTGATTTACGAGCAGTCTACCTCGCGTTCATTCATAAATCTGGGTCTCTTGTGGTTGTTTTTGTGAATGAGTTTACTATCAGAGGTGGTGTGGCCATGCTTAAGGAATGTGATTTACTTTTATGAATGGAACATGTAGTTCCATTCATAAGATCTGGATGTTTAAAACTGGGTCTCTAGTGCGCCTGTTTTTGTGAAAGAGTTTACTATCAGAGATATGTGTGTGTAGTAGTTTGATCTATTGCAAATTCTCTCATCTGCAAATTTAAATACGTCATTGATTGATCGTTCTAAAGCAAGATTTTGTACATGAAACATATTTTTTAAGCTATAAATTGTTGATGGTGAACTCTTGTAGTGAATTTAGGAAGCAGCATTTTCATTCGAACTTCTGCAAAAGGTGAAATAAGTTTTTCAAAATCTAAATTCTATGTAAAAGGGAAATTTGAATTTTTAACTTATTTACCAGTTAAACAGATCATTTCTATCATGTAGAAATCATTTTGGGAAATGTGTAACGTGTCAGCTCAAATAGATTTCTTTGCTCGTCACACCGTAAGGTGAAATGTCTAAAGTTAAAAGAACGATTTCATTCCTCCGCGTAGCTTGAGGTAAAAGAGAAAAGCTAAAAGAATGATATTTCACCACTGTGAGACAGTCTGTTGTTGTGTAATCCAGAGAAAAGAAAGTGTTTTATGTTTTACGTTTTTTTTCAAGGTTTCAGTTTTTATTAATATTTTTTCCTATTTTTATGAAGGTTATATATATATATATATATATATATATATATATATATATATATATATATATATATATATATATATATATATATATATATATATATATATCTGTCTTGAAAATTAAAAACAAAGAAGCCTCGTTTTTATGAAAGTATATATTTATGGTCAATTTTTTCCTTATATTTTTTCCTCTTTATATATATATATATATATATATATATATATATATATATATATATATATATATATATATATATACACACACACCTGTCTTGTAAATTTAAAAAAAAGGAAGCCTCGTGCTTATGAAGCTAATATATAAATATGCCTGTCTTGAAAATTAAAAAATAAAAAAAGGCCTCGTGTGTACCGAAATATTGCATAAATCAGGAATGTCTTCCTTAATCCGACGTTATCATAAAAACCGAAAAAAGATGGAACTCTCCCTCAAACAATTTCTCGTTTGTCTTACTTTTTTGTCTCGTGTTTAATGAAAACGATCTTGTTTCTAAAAATAGACGCTGTAATGAATGATGCAGATTAATTAATGGCTTTCGTAAAGAGCTACCAGGGATTTTTATTTTATTTTTCATTTTTTTTTGGTGGGGGGAGGGATTTCGCAACAGAAATGATTCTCTCTCTAAACTCGTTAATCCTTTGGCATTATGCAAATCGTGATCACCGCCTTTTCTTTTGTTTTTTAGAAATATCTCACCATTCTCCAGTCTCATATGAGGCAAAATGCTTTTATTTTCCTTTGGTATTTTGTTAAATGATGATACGTAGGTCGAAAAACATGCAACTCACATTTTCTCATACATTAAATAAAAGAAAAAACTCTTTATCTCCAGTTTTTGAAGTATAATTTTATAAAAAAAAAGCTTGTATATAAGTAGTTTTTTTCAGTATATTTTATAAAAACCAGAGTTTCTTCAACTTAAAGGTGTCTGTCCCCTCCTTCATGAGAAATTAAGTGAAAGTTAATGTTTTTTTTAGACTTTCACATTCTACAGAAGCGTAGGAGAAAGTTAAGATTTATTTTAAGACTTTCTCCTTCTACAAAGCGTAGGATTTTTTTTTACTTTCTCCTTCTACAGAAGCGTAGGAGAAAATTAAGATATTCTTTTTAGACTTTCTCCTTCTATAAAGAAAGTTAAGATTTTGTTTACTTTCTCCTTCTACATAAGCATAAGAGAAAGTTAAGATTTTTTTTAGACTTTCTCCTTCTACGGAGAAAGCTAAGATTTCTTTTAAAACTGTCTCCTTCTACAGAAGCATAGAAGAAAGTTACGATTTCTTTGTAAGACTTTCTCCTTCTGCGGGAGCGTAGGTGAAAGTTAGGATTTCTTTGAAAACTTTTCCCTTCTACAGAAGCGTAGGAGAAAGTTAGGATTGCTTTCAAAACTCTCTCCTTCTGCAGGAGCGTAGAAGAAAGTAAATCTGGCTATCCGGTTGTTTGAGACTGACCCAAGAACTTTATGTCAGCGTTAGCCTTCTCCCAACGGTGCAGTAAAGGGAATAAGTGGCCTGTTGTAAACCTCTGGACTTACCCAACCAACCGACCAAAGCCTCGAGAGATTTACATTATGGCTTTCTGGGAGAAACCAAGTTAGTCATGGGAAATGAGATTTAGGCATCTGCTACCCTGTACCTTTTGCAAAGAGTATAATTGCAAATGAACTTGAATCAGCGAACTCTAGGATGAATAGTTTGACCGAGAAAATAATTTCCTGAGAAAAGAATTGTTTAGAAATGAATTGTTTAGGACTGATAATCATTTTCTAAACGCCGGATTGTGTAGAAATGAATTGCTTAGAACTGATCATTATTTTCTAAACGCAGAATTGTTTAGAAATGAATTGTTTAGAACTGATAATCATTTTCTAAACACAGAATTGTTTAGAAATGAATTGTTTAGAACTGATTAGTCATCATATTTTTCTATAATTTTCTGATCACAAGAAATGCTTTAATTCATCCATTGCTTAGAATCTAATCATCTGAAAATAAGCATTATTTTCCAAAAACAGAAATGTTTAGAAATGAACTGTTTAGAGCTAAAATCATCATATTTTTCCATCACTTTCTGCTCACAAGGGACACCTTTGGAATTCATCCAATACCTGAGATTCTAACCATCTGAAAATGACACTTTCTGAAAACAGAATTGTTTAGAACCTCGTCACAAAGAACCTCGAATTTCCTTAATATTTTCCATTCTCATGGCCCCTGCAGACGTGCCAATCTGCGCGGTCAACGAAAGCGTCGTAGGGGCACAGGTGGGCGAGACAGTATCTCTGACCTGCGTCGTATTCGCGTACCCAGGTGACGTAAATTTTACCTGGATGTTCATCAGTGACGCGAGAGATGAAGAAGGAGGAGGAGGAGGCAGTGTTGGAGGAAGTGGTGGTGGTGGTGGTGGTGGAGGAAGTGTTGGAGGACCTGTTGGTGGTGGTGGAGGCATACCCCGGATCATAGATGCCCTTCAGTAAGTATAATAAGTAGATTCAATTGTGGGAAAATCTTAATGATTGATCTTTTAGTTACAGATTTGATGTCATTTTTGTCTTCTAAATAACCACACAACTTCACCTCATGCAGTGCACTGTAGGCATTACTTATAAGCTTCTTTGCAGCGTCCCTTCCATGGCCCCCTAGCTGCTGCTACAGCCCCTTTCATTCCTTTGACTGTACCTCCGTTCATATTCTCTTTCTTCCATCTTACTTTCCTCAACCCTCTCCTGACAATTGATTCATAGGCAACTGCAAAATATTTTCCTCCTGTTACAACTTTCAAACCTTTTTACTCTCCTGTTACACCTTTCAAACATTTTTACTCTCCTGTTGCACCTTTCAAAACTCTCCCATTTTCAAACCTTTTTACTCTCCTGTTACACCTTTCAAACCTTTTTACTGTCCTTTTACACCTTTCAAACCTTTTTACTCTCCTGTTACACCTTTCAAACCTTTTTACTCTCCTGTTACACCTTTCAGACCTTTTTACTCTCCTGTTACATCTTTCAAACCTTTTTACTCTCCTGTTACACCTTTCAGATCTTTTTACTCTCCTGTTACATCTTTCAAACCTTTTTACTCTCCTGTTACACCTTTCAAACCTTTTTATTCTCCTGTTACACCTTTCAGACCTTTTTACTCTCCTGTTACATCTTTCAAACCTTTTTACTCTCCTGTTACACCTTTCAAACCTTTTTACTCTCCTGTTACACCTTTCAGACCTTTTTACTCTCCTGTTACATCTTTCAAACCTTTTTACTCTCCTGTTACACCTTTCAAACCCTTTTACTCTCCTGTTACACCTTTCAAACCTTTTTATTCTCCTGTTACACCTTTCAGACCTTTTTATTCTCCTGTTGCACCTCTCAAACCTTTTTACTCTCCTGTTACACCTTTCAAACCCCTTTACTGCCAATTTCATATTCAGTGTTGAATGATCTCATCATCATCATAGGCCCAGCGCTTGCTCGGTCTTCGGCCTAAAATCTATATGCATTTCTATATTCTATTCAACACCTCCTGGCGTGAATAACCTTTCACGGCTGAAACGACGCACGGCATTATATTAATTACAAACTACAGAGACATTACGCAAGCTTCAATTAGTCTTTCCGTCGCAGTGAATTCCTGATTGCACGGAAATAAAATTTAGAAAAAAAAAATTCTTTCCGTTAATTGAGCATCGTTCCCTAACAGCTAGATTATTACTCTAGTTAATGACAGACAGACAGAATCAGCTGGTTGTATATTGGCAATTCATCTATTTTCGACTTTCTTTCCCTTTTAAGTGGTCCTGTAATTGGTAAGTTTCTGTCTCTAACCAGAGGATTCTAATTAGTTGCAGTTTCCCAGTTCTTCTTCATTCTAATGAGATGGCAGCTTCTGAGATCCCATCGCCTTTGCCTCGTTGAGTCATTCTCATTCTTAATTGAAGTTCGTTAAAATATGTGATTTGATATTTGAGAGAGAGAGAGAGAGAGAGAGAGAGAGAGAGAGATGAGAGAGAGACGTGGGTGGGTGGTGGATAAGGGTGAGAAATGGGGATGGGGAGTGTTAGATGTGCTTTGTAGAGATGTGAATTCTGGTTCTTGACTGAGTGGAGCCACCCTTCACAGGATTGAAATGGTCTATTACACAATATATATATATATATATATATATATATATATATATATATATATATATATATATATATATATATATATATATATATATATATATATATATATATATATGTATATGCATTATAAGCATGTATTTATTAACAGAACTTCATTTAAAGAGGATTGTATATTCAAGGGAGGTTTTTATGCTAAAAAGGTTACAGGCTTTCAAGGACTGTCTGCCCTCATCGTCTGGTAGCAGGAAGATATATAAAAATATCTGAATATATTTTATATATTTATATATATATATATATATACATTTTTATATATAAATTTATATATATACATATAAATTATATATGTTGAGGATGGCTCCACTCAGCCAAGACCCAGCATCCAAATCTCTTTAAAAAATCCATGATGACACCTCTCCCCCCACCACCCGTCCCCCCTCCTCTACAAACGCACGCCCACACCCCCTTCCCATTTCCCACCCTCATTACCCACCTCTCTCTCTCTCTCTCTCTCTCTCTCTCATATTTTCTCTCTCTCTCAGAAGCTGAGGCAAAGGCGAGTCTCTCTCTCTCTCTCTCTCTCTCTCTCTCTCCCTCAAACATTAAATCATATTTTAACGAACTTCAATTAGGAATGACGAGTGTGACTTAACGATATAAAATTTCAAAGGCTCTCAGGAACTAGAGAGGCTGCTGCTATCTCGTTAGAATGGAGAGCTGGGAAACTGCAGCTAATTAGATAGAAACTTACTAATTACGGGGCCACTTACAAAAAGAGGAAGTCGAAAATAGGTGGATTGCCGATTTACGAAGAGCTGTTTCTCTCTGTCTGTATGTCTGTCTAGCTGTCTGCCTGTTTGTCATTCTGAGGCTAGACCGGTGGGTTCTTGACCAGGGGTGCTCGCACCCCGTAGGGGGTACGGAATTGGTTCCTAAGGGGTGCGAAGATGCCTATGAATAATTAGAGCAAAATATGTTTTTTATATACGCTTGTTATTTTTTCTGCAAAAAATAAAAATAAAATAATAATAATAATAATAATAATAATAATAATAATAATAATAATAATAATAATAATAATAATAATAACAATAATAATAATAAAAGGGGTGCGAGGATGCCTATGAATCATTAAAGAAAAATATGTTTTTTATATACGCTTGTTATTTTTTCTGCAAAAAATAAAAATAAAATAAATAAATAAATAATAATAATAATATTATTATTAATATTATTAATAATAATATTATTATTATTATTATTATTGTGTATTATTATTATTATTATTATTATTAATATTATTATTATTATTAATTGCTACAGCAGTGCTCTGAGCTATAGATAAACCTACACCTAATTTCCTAACACACATCAAATCAACTTTGTATTTTAGCTTTTTTAAAATTTTTCTTTAATATCAGCAATTCAGGGGGCGCGAGAACTGACAGCTGATTTGAAAAGGGGCGCATCCATTGAAAGAGGTTAAGGACCACTGGACTAGACTGACATTCTGCCTTTTACGGGGCATTGATGCCCAATTACAGAACACATTTTTTTTCCAGGATTTTATTTCAACACAATTACGAATTCACTGGCTCGGAAAAACTTAATTGGCTCTCTCGCGTAATTTCCCTGTAATTCGTAATTGATTTTATATATCGTATGACATTTCAGCTGTTTGAGAGCTTATTTACGTACGTAGGTTATTTTTTTTGTAACTTTAAAATGAAAATTGTAAAAGATGTTTTGCCTGAAGCTGCTTAATAATACGATTATATACTATTAGTTCTACTATTACAGTGAAATATTAAGATGAAGAAGTTCTTGACTAATACATACATATATATATATATATATATATATATATATATATATATATATATATATATATATATATATATATATATATATATATATATATTTATATATATATATATATATTTATATATATATATATATATATATATATATATATATATATATATATATATATGTATATATATATATATATATATATATATATATATATATATATATATATATATATATATATATATATATTCATATATATACATATACATATACATATACATACATACACACACACATAAATATACACTTTCAAACCAGGTTCCCCGTCCCATTGCAAGCTCTGAAATCTTTCCTTTCCTCCAACCAGTAATGAATTTCTCAAGAGGGCCGTCTATTGTTTTCCCTAGCGGTTGGACACCACGCTTTTTATTTCCTCGTTTCTCTCTCTCTCTCTCTCTCTCTCTCTCTCTCTCTCTCTCTCTCTCTCTCTCTCTCTCTCTCTCACCGTTTCTCCCCTTCTTTCCAAGGTACACCTGCGACGGACTTTCCAGCACCCTACATCTGACTCCGAAGTCTCCGAGGGACTTCGGAGTGTTTTCCTGCTACGGGACCAATAAAAACGGCATCCAGCAACAGCCCTGTACATTCGCCCTAGTACCGGCAGGTAGAGAGAGAGAGAGAGAGAGAGAGAGAGAGAGAGAGAGAGAGGAGAGAGAAGAGAGAAGAGAGAGACATATATATGGGTTTTGTCGGCAGAGTTGCGTTGGTGGTGATATTGAAATGTTATGCGCGGTATCCGTAGAGTTTTTATAAAGTTTTATTTTTAAGTTTGTTGTACGGAGTTTTTTTGTGATATACAATATATATGTGTGTATGTATATATGTATATATATATACATATATATATATACATATACATATATATATATATATCTATATAAATAGATATAAAACAGAATTGTGATTATAATATATTACAATTTATGTAAACAGTTACCCAGATATTTTGAAACAAGTTATATATATATATATATATATATATATATATATATATATATATATATATATATATATATATATATATATATATATATATATATATATATATATATATTCAAACTATCTTAAAGAATCCTTTCTCCTGACGAAGGCCCACCAGAAGAATCTGGCAACTGCTCCATAGCCAAAGTGTCTTCTCGCCAGATTACAGTATCCTGCCACCCTGGGAAGTTCCATGGAGGGCGCCTCCAACAATTCATTCACCAGGTAAGTATTTTTACTGTACCTCCTTTGTCCTTCCTTCGGAATAAGGAGGACTGAAAGCAACAAAATGTTTTTTTTATTTTTCATTTTTCTCTCGGGATTATCCTGTCTGATGACCTTGAGAACATTTCCTTTTTCTGTCCCCCCTCAGATCTTCAAAACTCCTGAGGCTAGAGGGCTGCAAATTGGTATGTTGATCATCCACCCTCCAGTCATCCTACATACCAAATTGCAGCCCTCTAGCCTCAGTAGTTTTTATTTTATTTAAGATTAAAGTTAGCCATAATCGTGCGTCTGACAACGATATAAGCCAGGCCACCACCGAGCCGTGCTTAAAGTTTCATGGGTCGCGGCTCACACAGCATTATACCGAGACCACCGAAAGATAGATCTATTTTCGGTGGCCTTGATTATACGATGTACAGAAAACTCGATTGCGCTGGAGAAACCTCGGCGCATTTTTTACTCGTTACTTATACAAAACTATTTTCATTTTTTAACTCTTATATTAGACGTGCAATATCGATAATTGGATAAATTTTGTATAAGTTGATGAATCCTTTGCACGGTTAATTCATCTGCAGTTTAGAATTCTCTTGGGAATGGGGTTTGAATAGACCCTTTATTTAACACATTATTTCGAAAAGGCACCACTTAGGATTTTATATGATTGAATTCAATGAAAAAGGGGAATTTTATATACATTGAATTGGTCAGGCAGATATATATATATATATATATATATATATATATATATATATATATATATATATATATATATATATATATGTGTGTGTGTGTGTGTGTGTGTGTGTGTATACATATATATAAATGCATATGTATATATAAAAATATAATATATATATATATATATATATATATTTATACACATACATATTTATACATATACATACATATACATACATATCCATCAATTATTCTACAGTTTAGAACCAATAAAAGAAAATAATCTCTTCAAAAGATGAATTCATCCACTTTTGAAGACGTGAACTAGAAAACACAGAGAGAGAGAGAGAGAGAGAGAGAGAGAGAGAGAGAGAGAGAGAGAGAGAGAGAGAGAGAGAGATCCAATTAACAGAATGGTAGCCACTGGAAAGAATGATTGTCCTTGGAGCCTAGTGGAAGCATATAGTTTTTCCTTCAGAGGTTTCAAAAGTTTTTAGAAAATGTTGCTGGTGGGATGTATGATTTCATTTTTCCAATCGAGATGTATTGTCGGGTCAGCAGTTAGGATAGAATTGTCAAAAAGCTTCATTTCTGCTGAAAATTTATTATCAGTGAAGAACATGAGAGTAAAATATTGTTTAAATCAAATGAATTTCACTGGAAATGTGTGTAGCCAAAAAATTCATTTTAGTAAGACAGACATTCCCATTTGCATTAATAATAATAATAATAATAATAATAATAATAATAATAATAATAATAATAATAATAATAATAATAATAATAATAATAATAATAATAATAATAATTAATATGTATTTCCATAATAATAATTTAATAATAATAATAATCATCAATAATAATAATAATAATAATAATAATAATAATAATATAATAATTCTCCACAGGTTCGACTAGCATCCACCGGCGAGCTGGTCTTGAACAAGTCTTCCAGCGAGGCCTCAGTGGAGCTGTCTTCCCTGGAGCCAGATAGCCAATACATCGTCTCAGTCACTCCGATCGACCCCAGAGGGAATGCTCCGGCGCCTCGGAATTTCCACATACAGACCCACAGAAGCCAAGATGCATATAAGTGAGTAGAGAAGTGTTGCAGGGAAGTGGTGTGGTCTGAGTGTTGCAAGTTCTGGCGAATATTCTGCTGATTTTCAGAGTAAAATGTCAAGATTTCGCTTGATGTTCAGATCCTTGAGGTCTTCAGCGTGAATCCCAGTGCACGTAATGTTTACTTAAGTCTGGAATGATGCTTTCCTGATATTTTTTCATGACTTCTGACAAAATTCTTGCCATTTGCAGAATATAAACATCCAAATGCAAGTTATATATGCCTTTTATATGAAGTCTAGAGAGTGTAATGTTTATTGAAATTTAGTGACCTGGTTATGGAAAGATACTGGTCTAATATTTTCGATGACATCTGACAAAATTCTTGTCATTTGCAGAATATAAACATCCAGATGTAATTTATTTATACCTTTAACATGACATCTAACGATTATAATGTCTATTTAAATAGGTAGTGACCTGAACTGTTTGTTAAAACTTGCGGAATAGAACAAATCTACTCTTGAAAGTATTCTTGACTTCAATCAGATTAAACACCTCATCTAATTATTTAAACAAATCTAATGACCAGAACTATTTGTTGAAACTTACACAATATTCTTGACTTCAAAGAATCAATTCAGACACCTCATCTAACCTTAATCATTGATGCCTTTCACAATTCACAATTTTTCCTTCGCCTGGTCTACCGTATAGGCCTACCCTCGCGGCCCAAACCAAGGAAGTTCCTCTGGATAATGGGCATAGGCCTGGGCATCGTCCTGACCGTGGTGGCTCTTCTAGTGGGCCTGTGGTTGGCCCGGGGTAGGAGGTCTTCCCACACTCTGAGGAACCCGGATCTGGACATGAACAAAACGACAAACAACGCGGTGATTGCAGGTACAGTCTGGCTCGCATTTTTATCTTTTAGAAGCTTGGATTTCAAGTCAGTGGCCCCTGTGTAGGTGGGCTTGTTTCCATATGAATAGGGTTTATCTTCTTTAATAATAATAATAATAATAATAATAATAATAATAATAATAGTAATAATAATACCATCAACAAAAGCATAGTAGGGCTTACCAATCTTCCATACGATTTCTAAATAGCAGTAGGAATTCTTTAGCTGCTGTCTACGAATCTGAAATCTTCATCATCGTGATAGGGCAACCTACCGTTAAGGAAATCGGACGCACTTTTGCTAGACTCATTTTTTTTTTTTTTAGTGCGAATGAGTTTGAAGCTAACAGGTTTTGTAAAGACATCGAGTTAGTGTCATAGGGTTGACAGTGTACAGTGTTATAGAAATAAATATATAATGTCATGATTAAAACTTTACTTTCGTAATGCATGGTAGAAATTAAATATATAATGTCGTAACCTTTCATCTTTACATTATGATTATAATGAGGCCACCAGCAACATCTTTAATGACACTCTGACACTTTGATGAGAAATATACCTTCCTTGCTGGACATTTTTCGAAATAATTGAACTTCAACATGGAGGTTGATTTAGTCTTACCAAACCCCCGCCCCCTCGCCCCCCCAGGTGAGGCACGAGGCATCAACGATGGCTTATGCGTTAATGGGTTGATGCATCAGACGATATATGACTCCTCTGGGCGGTATCGAGGCTTCGCCTACATGCAACAGGTAACGACAAACGATTTTTGTTGATCTGTTAATGAGATGAAGATTAGGTAGGCCTAGTGGTACTAATTTCAGTTATAAATTTCATTTCAGTGATATGCCATCATTGTTGAGGACGAATAATTGAGTATGTATGATCCTATGCCATCATTTTTCAATGCTTTTTCAGAGCTGGACGACATATCTAAATAAAAAAATTATAGTATAATTAGTTAATCCTCTTTACTCTTCCCATTTTCATATTTTAGTCTGAACGAAAACGAGAATAGTGCTAGTAGTAGTTTGACGAGTTTGTCTTTGTAACGGCACTGTGTCATATATATATAGATCTTGTCACAGTACTAACTTTCAGTCTCTGCCATTCAACAAGGCGAGAAGAAGCGTAATGTTAGTAGTTTTGGGAAAGTATATCTTTGTAACGGCTCTTCTTCGTCATAAGTTGCCATAAAAAGATCTTGTCACGGTGAGCTAACTTTCGGTCCATGTCCCTCACAGGGCGAGAACGCAGGACCAGGCCTAGTCTATTCTTCGTCAGTAGCTGCTGCAAGCTCTCACCAACAGCAGGAGGACCAAAAGCAACAGCAAGCAGCGGACTCCCACCACCACCCTCCAAGCTTCCAGAGCAAGCTATCCCTGCTGAAGAGGGACTCGCCCCTGGCGAGGGCCGCCGCAGCCAGCAAGGACGCTTCTGCTGCTAGTGCAGGTTTAGAAAGTTCGAAAACGAACGCGGATAACGACGCCAAAGCCGCTGCCGAAGACGACGGCGGCGGCGGCGGGGGGAACAGGAAATCCGGCTTTGTGAAGTGGAAGTGGGTAGTGAATCACGTGACTAGCGGTGGAGGCAGCGAGGGGCATAACAGCCGCTTCCTAGACCTGTGCCGCTTGGCGCAGAGTAAACAGCTGGGGCCTGACCAGAGCAGAAATGGCGAGAGTGCTTTATAGAGCTCGGTGGTGCCCTTTGTGTACTTGTCTGTCTGTCAAATCTATCTGTCTATCTGAGTGTGTGTGTGTGTGTGTGTGTTTCGTCGTGCTCTGCTGAAATGCCTAAATATAAATATACAAATATATATATATATAAATATAAAGAGAGATATATAAATATATATATATATCGATCTTGGTGCTCTCGTGTCGGAAACATGAAACTGTAATCAAATGTGAAAAACGAGGTTATATTATAATAATAATGATGATTATAAATACTTTGAAGCTATTGTTGATTTGATTCCCAGTTCCTTTTGATATATACATATGCAATTAGGGGACATTTGAGTGCCTCAAGGGGCTACTGGGCTAGTACTGAACGACGGCGAAACGGTGACTCGCTTACACTTTCGCCTGGGTGGGGTCAAGTGTATTTCGCCGTGTTTAGTACTAGCCCCTGGGTGGGTCGAATGTATTTTGCTGTGTTTAGTACTAGCCATGGGGGTCAAATGTATTTTGCTGTGTTTAGTACTAGCCCCTGGGGGCTCAAATGTATTTCTCCGTGTTTAGTGCTAGCCCCTGGGTGTGTCGAATGCATTTTGCTGTGTTTAGTACTAGCCCCTGGGTGGGGTTCAAATGTATTTTGCTGTGTTTAGTACTAGCCCTGGGGGTCAATTGTATTTTGCCTGTGTTTAGTACTAGCCCTGAGGAGTCAAATATATTTTGTTGTGTTTAGTACTAGCCCTGGGGTCAAATATAATTGCATTGCTATTGCCTGTACACATATATATATATATATATATATATATATATATATATATATATATACATATATATATATATATATATATATATGTATATATATATATATATATATATATATAGGTATATATATATATATATATATATATATATACATATATATATATACTGTATATATTATATATACATATATTTGTGTTTGTGTATGTGTTTAACATATTTGGTAAGTAAGAACCTTCGCACACACTTCCATTGTCATGAGAATCGTTCTCAACTCAGAGGCTGAATACGAGAATAATAAAATGTGCTTCAAGAAAATTAAAAACAAAAAACAAAAAAAAGTTTGCGAGAGAAGAAGAAGAAGAATAAGAAGTCTTGGCTTAAAGATGATCTAGGATAGTGTGACTTCTGCAGCAAACTTAAAATACAGAATATTCTTATTTTCTCCAAGAAAGAAAGAGAGAATATTCTTTACTTTTATTGTAAACGAAAGGCCGGTTAGGAAGCATATTGCCGTCGTATAGGATAATTTACAGTTAAGCTAAAAACAACGAATAGTTCTATACAAGCAGCTCATAATAATTTACAACAATACAACATTTTATCTTTTATCTTTTTCATCTACCTTGATTTATTAGCCCTTTTATTTTCTCTCTTTACCGCTATAACTGAAACATCCCCAAATTGTATCAAATCTAAAGTGCTGGCAACTATCGAGTTGCCAGTTAGATATTTAATTAACTCATTTACTTTGTAATATAATTCATTTTCCTTTTTTTGCCTGCTAGGTGGCGTAACTGTCGCCTTGACATTTGAAGATCCTTGTATTGATATCGGGTGATATTTTCATTGTGTTTTCAGTCTCTGTTTTACTGTGAAAAAGTGAATATTCGCGGATTATCATAACGACCAAAATACGGCGATCGCTTAGATGGTAACGCCGTTGATGATAAGTACGATAATTTTAGTGCGTTTTGGTTATTGGTGTAGAGGAATGCAGAGATGTTATAGGCTATGTTATGTAAGGTTTAACAGCCCATAGGGAATTTTTTTTACAGGCCATTGGTAACTGAATATATCTCTTGAATGTTGTGTTTCCCCGATAGCTTTTGATGCGCTTCGAACAATTCTAGCGATAATTTCCCTTGGAAATGCATCGTTAACTCATTCCCCTCCCCTATCTCTCGACCAATTTCCGCCCGCCATTTGTGGCAAATGTGGTAGATGTAATGTTTTGTCATTTCACGATGCTAAAAGATTGGTTTGGGGGTAAGGACGGGTCCTTGTGTATACCACTGACGTTGAATTGTACGGGGCTCGAGGTCAGGTTGCGTTATAGGGCTCTGGGACAATATTTTGACCGGATATCTCTTTGTGTTTGTTGAAGACGTAAGGAGAAAGCCGGCCTGGCTTATTTCGAATCCACAGGTGTTGCAAAAGATCAGAATTTCCGTATAGAATCGTCAGCTTGCTCAATTAATATGTATGGAATTTTTCATGAAGAATTTATTTTTTTTATAAGTAGAAATCTGTTATGTCATTTTCACAGTTACATGTTCTTCAGGTTATACTGCGTCTAAAAGTTATTGACCTTGATATATTAAAATAGTTTTGCTCCATAACAGGGTCGTCCAAAGTGTTTAGTCTGGGGGTCAATTTAAAAAAAAACGGGAAAGTCATGCTGGCCACCTGTGTGTACGTATGTATGTATATGTGTGTATGTATATGTATATATATATATATATATATATATATATATATATATATATATATATATATATATATATGTATATATATATATATATATATTATACAGTCACTGATTTTACAAGGAACATTTTTTTTATTCAGGATAAGCGCCAAATCTAATTTTTATGATATAAAACAAAGAGAAATCTACTTTTACTTATTTTTCTCTAGCGGGCCACTTTTGGCTCACGGGCATTACGGGGTTGGACAGCCCTGCTCTGTTACATAAAGCACCGTCGCTATTTAAAATGACACGTTTTAATATCCGTCGAAAATGCATTGTTAACTTATTTCCATCCCTCATTTGTGGCAGAAACTGACAGATGTAATGTAATGTAATGTAATTTCGTGATGTTAAAACTGAATGGGTTGGGGAATGGACCCTTGTGTATGCCACTGACATTAAAATTTTAGGGAGCTCAAGGTCAGGTAACATTTTAAGGGCTGGGGTGAGGTTCTTGGCCAAAATGCACAGCTAGTGCAGTCGACGGATCAGTAAATTAATAATCAATGAAAAATAACTTTCAGGTTACAATTTATGGGTTGGGGTGGTTTCAGAAGGGGCCAGACGCATCGCCAATGCAATCAGTGAACCAGTAAATTAAATCAATAACAAATAACGTTAACAAAAAGGCAAGAGCAATGAAAACGAAGCTTTTCAGAAGAGAAAGAATATATATATTGGATGTTATCAAAATAACAAAATATTTTGAGTAAGAAAGTATAGGACATCAAAAAAAAAAAAACAGCGGTCGTGGATTTTTTGCACCAATGAGGAAAACGGGATTCAGAGAACAGATCGACGAAGGGGAAATGATTATGTCTCTGGGCAGAATCCAGCAGGGGGGAAACAGACCCCGAAAATTGCTGGAAAAGGACGAAAACTCATCAGTGTTGCACGGGTGCACACGAGGTTTTAAACTGTGCCAAAAAAATATATGAAAATGAAATGATAAAATTTCAGATATTAAAAAATCCAAGTTGATTTCTGTGTCGAGAGAAACAGTGCAAAAAAATATTAAAATGATAAAGTTTCAAATACTATAAAATCTAAATTGATTTCTGTATGGAGATGAAACTTGTACACACGAAGTTTTATATTGCAAAAAAAAAAATATATTAAAATGATAAAATTTCAATTACTAAAAAATCTAAACTGATTTCTGTGTCGACATAAAAATTAGAATAAAATTTCAAATTTCAGAAAGTATCAAAACTGGTTTCTTTCGATATTTGTAGAGTACGGATAAAATCACTTTATTTTTATCACTGATGATACATTTTTATTCAATATAAGAGTCAAGTTTCAAATATTAGAAAATATCTGAATTGATTTATGTCGACATTTGCAGAGTACGGATAAAATTACTATCTTTATCATAGATGGTGCATTTCTCGTACACGACCTTCAAACAGTACTGATAAAATTACTATTTTTATCACAAGTGATAAAATTTTACTCAAGGTAGGGAAAAGAAAAGTTTCAGTATTAGAAAATATCAAAATTTATTCATTTCTCGACATTTGTAGAGTAGTGATAAATGAATATTTTTATCACGTGATAAAATTTTATTGAAGTTAGGTGAAAAAAAATTTAGTTTCAAAAACTGAAATATATCTATAGTAATTCCTGCTTGAGGGTTCAAATATTAATCATAATAAGTATCAAAATTCTTCGTTTTATCAAATATTAGAAAATATCTAAGAGTTATGTTTTGGCTTTCAAATAGTACTGAAAAAAATCCATCATTTGAACACAAATTATATATTTTTGTTAAGACAGGGAAAGGTTATATAGATGTAACAGAAATTTCCAAAAATAAAACAAAAAACTTTGACCAAATTAGGAAACATGTATTGAATAACTCTCAGGTGATAGGGATATTCATGGTCTCTGCTGGTTAATCAGAGTTCAAAGGTCCACACCAGCCATCTTACTCCATTTCACACCTTGCCACATTTAAGGGCAGCCATTGAGCCTGGCCTGTGCTGGCATAAGGCCAGATTAAACTAAACCAGCCAGAGAGAGATAGAGAGAGAGGGAGGGGGAAGAGAGGAAAAGAGAGAGAGAAAAGAGGAGAGAGAGGGAAAGAGAGAGAAAAGAGGGAGAGAGAGAGAAAGGGAGAGAAACAGGGAAGAGGGAGAAAAAAAGAGGGAGAGGGAGGGGGAAAGAGAGAAAAAAAGAGTGGGAGGAAGAGAGAGAGAAAAGAGGGAGAGAAAAAGAGAGAGAAAAAGAGGGAGGGAAAGAGAGAGAGAGAAAAGAGTGAGAGGAGAGAGAAAAAAGAGAGGGAGAGAGAGAAAAAGAGGGGGAGAAAGGCAAAGAGAGAGTGAGAAAAAGACAGAGCGAGAAAGAGAGAGAGAGAGAGAGAGAGAAAGTGGAGTTTTCCAAAAATTATTTCCCAGGAAAACCTGTGCTGAAAAAAAAAAAAAAAACCCAACTCGACTACATATTAAATATACGTCCTTTCGTGGCTAAAGGTATTTCTGGGGACATGAAAGGAATTGCATTTATTAAGTAGCAGTTTTTTTCCGTGTGGGAAAGTCATATTTTACTCCCTAAGGATAAATTGTTTTTTTTTTTTATATATCTTTACGTATTGGCGTTGCAATGTAGTTTTTCTGTTCATATATAGTTTTACGTGAGAGTTAAAATTATAGCCGTTTAATATATAATTTTTCACTCTGAAAATTATTTCCTATAATCACAAAAGTGGATATAAAATCACCCACAAATTAGTCAATAATGAAGAATCTTGCCACGATTATTAATCAAAATTTAGCAGACACTAGACGATCTACAACCCAATAAACAGTGAAGAATCTTGTCACAATGACCAATCCAAAACTTGACAGATAATAGACGATCCACAACCCAATAGATAATGAAGAATCTTGTCACAATGACCAATCCAAAACTTGACAGATAATAGACGATCCACAACCCAATAAATAATAACGAATCTTGTCACAATGACTAAGCCAAAACTTGACAGATAATAGACGATCCACAACCCAATAAACAGTGAAGAATGTTGTCACAATGACCAATCCAAAACTTCAGATTGATCAATAAATAATGACAATCTTGTCACAAACTAAGCCAAAACTTGACAGATAATAGACGATCCACAACCCAATAAACAATGAAAAATCTTGTCACAATGACCAACCCAAAACTTGACAGACAATAGACGATCCACAACCTAATAAACAATGAAGAATCTTGTCACAATGACCAATCCAAAACTTGACAGACAATAGACGATCCACAACCTAATAAACAATGAAGAATCTTGTCACAATGACCAATCCAAAACTTGACAGACAATAGACGATCCACAACCTAATAAACAATGAAGAATCTTGTCACAATGACCAATCAAAACTTGACAGACAATAGACGATCCACAACCTAATAAACAATAAAGAATCTTGTCACACAAGTCAACGATAACCCAGTCAATAGTGCAGAATCTTGTCACAAGATATTAAACGATCCACAATCCAATAAACAATTAAGAATCTTGTCACAATGCCTAGGCCAAAGCTTGTAGTCGACGACCCACAACCCAATAAACAATAAAGAATCTTGCCAAAGTATAGTGTAGATTTTAACAGATAATAATTGATCTACAACCAATAACCAATGAAGAATCTTGTCACAAAGCACAACCCAAAACTTAGCAGACACTGAACGATCCACAACCCAATAAACAATCAAGAATCTTGCCAAAGTGAATAGTATAGATTTTGACAGATTATAATTGATCTACAACACAATAAACAATGAAGAATCTTGTCACAATGACTAAGTCAAAGCTTGTAGTCAACGATCCACAACCCAATAAACAACGAAGAACCTAGCTACAATGAACAACCCGCCTACACACACACACACAAACACAAACACAATCAATCATCCACTTGAAGCATCTAGCAGAACGAGTCTTGTTGACCTCGCCAGGAAAAAAAAAAAAAAAAAAACTTATTCAATCCTCCTTCCCTCTTCTCCCAATCACCCTCCGGCCTCTCTTGGCCAAACAAGAGAGGCTGGAGGGTGATTGACCTCCCCCCCTCGACCCGGGAGATTGCAAACAAACAGGGCAAACACGGGAAGTTTGCCTCAGAAGGCATAATAATAAGGGGTCTTGAGTGGGTAACTTTGGTTAATTGGGCCCGTGCTGCTTCGGCGAACATGATCAACACCGCGCGGATCGGGAATGGGAATTGAAAGCTGGGAATGTTTGATATTTTCGACTTGGGTGCACTTGAGATCAAAACTGTGGCGAGGTGTACGTAGCAGCAGACTGGGGTATACATGATTATATATCGAAGGTGTTTAGGCGTCTAGACACCGGATCGGGAATGGGAATTGGAAGCTGGGAATGTTAAGGAATTGGAGGATGTTTTCTCTGGTCTTCTGTAGTCCACATGGAATGTGGCTTTTAAGGATATGAAAGCTATGGCGAAGTGTACATAGACTACGGCATTCAGAATTACATATTGTAATTGTTTACATAGAAACGTTGAATCTACTCAAGGGATAAACACAGAATGCGTTATATTGAGAAATCAAAGCTATGACGAGGTGTACATAGACAATGATATAAATAATCATATATTAAGGTGTTCAGGGGTCTACATAGGCGCTAGTACATAGAAATTTTTAAACTACATATGAGTCTGCATAGAATATGGTATGTAAAAATATCAAAGCTATTGTGAGGTATACTGTACATAGACTGTGGTATAAATAATTATATATTGAAGGTGTTCAGGGCCTACATAGGAGCTGGTACATAGGAATATTAAAGCTACATAAAGTTTTGTGTATGAAGAAATCAAAGCTATGATGAAGTGTACATAGACTGTGGTACACGGAATTATACAATGAAAGTGTTTAGGGGTGTACGTAGACAGTTTTATACAGAAATATTGAAGCTACTAAGTGCAGGTTCTGTCATCACGCACACAAAAAAAAAATCGATCACACAAAAAAAATCAATTAAAAAAAGCCACACAGTTCAGGACAAAAAAAAAAAAAATCGATCACTAAAAAAAAAAAAAAAAAAACTCACAATTCAGGAATTACAGACAGAAACACGTTAAAACCAATTAAAAAAAAAGTATTACTATACGAAAATAATTACGCTTTGTCATTTGAAGCGAATGTTTTTCACGCCGGATATTTTCATACCAGATTATTAATATTATTCACAGTATTTCTGGTGTGTGATATTCGGCCATGAATCACCTTTACAGTACGGTGCAATTTTCGTTCTGTCCGGATTTTTCGAATATCCGGACATTTCTGATCACTGGTTCATGATTCAGATTTAGGAGAGAGAGAGAGAGAGAGAGAGAGAGAGAGAGAGAGAGAGAGAGAGAGAGAGAGAGAGAGAGAGAGAGAGAGAGAGAGAGAAGGGGCGGAGATAAGGAAAGAAAGAGAGTGAGAGAGATAAAATAGAGAGAGAGAGAGACATAGACAGTGAGAGAGAAAGGCGGGAGATAAGGAGAGAGAGAGAGAGACTGATAGACTGAGACAGTGAGAGAGAAAGGGGTGGGGGAGATAAGGAGAGAGAGAGAGAGAGAGAGAAAGAGAGAGAGAGAGAGAGAGACATTGATAGACAGAGACAGTGAGAGAGAGAGAGAGAGTGGAATATTTGTTGTCATGTAAATTCATCTTAACAAGGGCTTCGATATTAGGGCTTAGACGAAATTTATTAACAGGTAAACAAATAATAATAATAATAATAATAATAATAATAATAATAATAATAATAATAATAATAATAATAATAATAATAATAATGAAAAAGGAACACTCTCCAAAATACATATTATGAAGTATTGTGATGATGATGATGATGATGATGATGATAATGATAGCATTTGAATATTCATATTTCATATGATGAATAATTCAACTATTGTCAAATCTCTCATGCTAGAAATGATTGATAGATACAGAAATTCTACGTAATGGTAGCGTAATTCAAGCAGTCAGCTTCACTGAGAGAGAGAGAGAGAGAGGAGTGTGTGTGAGAGAGAGAGAGAGAGAGAGTGGGAGGGAGGGAGAGAGAGAGAGAGACAGAGAGAGTGTGTGTGTGTGTGTGTGAGAGAGAGAGAGAGAGAGAGACAGATATGGTACAAAAAGCAACATCCATTATGATACGCTCATTCAATTTGACTGGGAGAGAGAGAGAGAGAGAAAGAGAGAGAGAGATGGTACAAAAAGCAGCATCCGTGATGATATAATCATTCAATTTGACTGAGAGAGAGAGAGAGAGAGAGAGAGAGAGAAATAAGAGAGAGAGAGAGAGAGAGAGACAGTGAGAAAGAAAAGGAGGGTGGGTGAGAGAGAGAGAGAGAGAGAGAGAGAGAGAGAGAGAGAGACAGTGATAGAGAAAGGGGGCGGGGAGAAGGAGACAGAGAGAGAGAGAGGCAGACAGAGAGAGAGAGAGAGAGAGAGAGAGAGAGAGAGAGAGAGAGAAAGGGTACAGAAAGCAACACCGAACACACACGATACGCGCGCCATAAAAGGCATCACATTAGCAGGTCGTCCCAGGCAGGAAACGTGATATAATGGCCTCTGTGACAATATTTTAACTGGATCTCTCTCTCTCTCTCTCTCTCTCTCTCTCTCTCTCTCTCTCTCTCGTTTGCCGAAGCCGTAAGGGCGTGGAAGCGAGACTTGCTTATCTCCAGCCATTCGGTGTCAAAAAAGGGATCAGAATTTCCATACAGAATTGCCACATTTCTCCATTAAGATTTTTAATTTTTATTTAAATTTTTCATATAAAAATACAGGTAGGAATCTGTTGCACAATTTTCAGAGTTATATGACCTCCATTTTATATTGCAAATACTAGTTATTTACCTGGATGATATATTAAACTAGTTCTTCTATGACAAAGAATTGTCATTTTTCGCGAAGATTCGTTCCTTTTATTTATATTTTTTTTATATAAAAACATGAGTAGGAATCTGTTACATAATTTTCAGAGTTATATGACCTCCATTTTATACTGCAAATAATATTTACTTACCTTGATGATAAATCAAAATAGTTCTGCTCTATAGTATATTATTATTATTATTATTATTATTATTATTATTATTATTATTATTATTATTATTATTATTATTATTATTATTATTATTATTATTCAGAAGATGAACCCTGTCCATATGGAACAAGCCCACCATTGACTTGAAATTCAGTTGAACTTCCAAAGAATGGTGTTCATTAGAAAGTAGTAAAAGTAGGTAATAGGAAACACGGAAATAAAGAATAAACTAAGAAATTCATAAATAGATAGAAAAAAGAAAGTAAATTATTCAAAATAAAAGGAGAATTGTAACATCGAAAACATGTATTGTGTCTATAAGGCACAATTTGTATTCCCAGTGACATACAGTAGGTGTTATTTTTAATTTGTATTGGAAACTCTGATGAGAATGAATTGAAGTCTTGGCAGTTTCTCAACATAAAATTAATACCTCCCTTCCCTTTGTAGAAGTATACATGTAAAATAGAAAGATCTGCAGGATTTGGAAAGAGAAGGGGTGATTGCACCTGGGCGTGGCTTACAGAATGTTGAAATAATCCAATAGGTCGAGGCTTATACAGTTGAACTGAGTGTGGCAGAAGAAACGTACGTGATAGTCACTGTTTAGAGAACTAGCAAGGGTGGCTGCGCTGGATGACTTGAATGCAAAAGTAGGTAGTGTTAGATCATGGAGTGAATGGGTATAATTGAGTCTGACAGAGACAAAATAATGCATGACCCATAATACCTCATAAAGAAAGATGGAGCCTAAAACTGCCTGTCTGGGATTGGACAACTGGAAAAGGTGGTTCTGCTGAGTGATCTGACTGCAAAAGTAGGCGAAGCAGAGAGATGGGTGACAATGTTCGTAGGAAAAAATGTGTACCTGGAATTGTGTTGGATTCCAGGTACATATTTTTTCCTTTGTAATCCCCATCTGTCATTTATACGAGCTTTCTTTGTAAACTTATCTTCATATTTCTTCAGCCTGCAAAGTAAAGGACAAGAAGTCGAAAGGCCTTGCAGTACTCCATTGTTTCTCTTGGATTTTGTCTTTACATATATATACATATATAATATATATATATTTTTTTTTTTCAAAATGCTTACATTCTAGCAGATAAACAGGCCTGCAACCCTGAACACTAGGTCAATACCATCGCAATTAGCGTCAATTAAATCAAATTATGGAAATAATTCGTGGAAAACAAATGAAATTCAGACAATTCGATTCCTGAAAATGGCGGAGAAATATGTGCGAATTTCATCCACTCTAGGAATTGGCAGGAGTTAAATACAACGCGAATTACATTGCCAGGTGAATTTTGAATCATGAAAACAATTTGTGATGTGAAATTGACGGACGTAGGTATGAATATTTGACAGGGGAAAAAATGGGAAAGCGCCGAAGAAAGAATTCGAAAGTATATTAACTGCTGTCACTGTGGATACCAAATTGACACATGCACATACACACATACACACACATATATACACACATACACATATATTCACATACATACACTCTCTCTCTCTCTCTCTCTCTCTCTCTCTCTCTCTCACACACACACACACACACACACATACACACACAATATCTCCCTCTCTCTCTCTCTCTCTCTCACACACAGTCACAGACACACACACACACACACAATATCTCTCTCTCTCTCTCTCTCTCTCTCTCTCTCTCTCTCTCTCTCTCTCTCTCTAACACAAAAAACACAAACTATACTCTCTCTCTCTCTCTCTCTCTCTCTCTCTCTCTCTCACACACACACACACATACGCATATACACACACGCGCGCGCAGACTTAGAGAGAGAAAGAGA